>NC_090646.1:145904891-146204891 GCF_040937935.1 Hyperolius riggenbachi | reverse complement strand
AAGTACTGTAGTCTAGGGCCAATTTTAGGGGGAGCCAATTAACGTATCCGTATGTTTTTGGAATGTGGGAGGAAACCGGAGTGCCCGGAGGAAACCCACGCAGACACGGAGAGAACATACAAACTCTTTGCAGATAGTGCCCTGGCTGGGATTCGAACCAGGGACCCAGCGCTGCAAGGCGAGAGAGCTAACCTCTACGCCACCGTGCTGCCCCCGTGCTGCGGTAGCTGGTTTATTTTTCCTTGCCTGTGTCCGGGGGTCCCAGCGGTGGAAGGAGTCTGTGAGGGATAAAGGGGAGGCCTCTTTAGGATCCAGAGGCTTCTAGTACCTCCTAGGGGTGGTTTTTCTCCTCACAGGTTTACTTTAATATAGCACCTGGCATGTGTCTAGAGCCTTGATTCATTAAAGACCGTTCAATGTATTGTGCACTGACAGCGCCAGTTAAAATTACCGCACACAAGTTAATTTTAACTCGCGCTGTCAGTGCCTTTAATGAATCGAGGCCTAGGTATCTGAAGGAGTTTTTGGATCTCAGGTTGAGAAGAAGCCTCAAGTACACCAGTGTTTACTTCTACTCATTAATGTAAAGTCTCTAAAGTATTTCCCATTATTTATGCTGTATTTCATAATGACTTTAAAATGACTAATGATAATGAATTTAGAAAGCCCTGTCATCCCTGAATACAGAGTACTTGATTACGCAAATATTAAAGAGTACCAAGCCCGAAAAGAAGACATTTAATGTAAAGCTCTGTTCTAGTGATGCAAAGATCGGTGGGTTCTAGGATTTGTAACTCACCTGCTTATCTGTAAATAATTATACATCTGAAGCTCCGCCTGCATAGCTGCGTCTCCACCCGACCCCCCCATCCCCAGCTCGGCAGTGGCCTAATAGGCGGATTCTAAGCTGGGGTGGGCTGCGGCAACACAGGTGGGGGCGGTCACAGAGCTCCAGAAACACTTTGGCCAGCCGTGTGTGTGTGGGCTAGTTTCAGACGTATAATGATTTGAGTTTTTTTTTTTTTTCAACCTTGGTCCTCTTTAACTTAGTGAACAAGTTTCCTGTAAACAGACAGCAGGTTAGAACACTTTTCTTTTACCACAAACTGAGTATTTGAATTCCTTAAAGAGAAACTCTGACCAAGAACTTTATCCCAATCAGTAGCTGATACCCCTTTTACATGAGAAATCTATTCCTTTTCACAAACCGACCATCAGGGGGCGCTGTATGACTGATATTGTGGTGAAACCCCTCCCACAACAAACTCTGAGGACCGTGGTACTCCTGGCAGTTTCCTGTCTGTAAACCTTGCTGCATTGTGGGAAATAGCAGTTTACTGCTGTTTCCAACTGCCAAAAAAACCATGCAGCAGCTACATCACCTGCCAACAGTAAAACTGTCACCATGTAATAAATGTCAGAATGTAAATCAGGGATTTAAAAGATTTTACAATGGGCAAACATTAACTAAATCATTTATACATAATTATTGTAAAAATGAAGCACTTTTTTATTACATTATTTTCACTGGAGTTACTCTTTAAGTACAGATTTTAGACATGATAAAAGTAGCCTGTACCTTTTCCACAATTGTCTGGAGATCTTCAGCTCCTTTGTAATGTGGATCGAGGATGAGGAACCTAATCTCTCCAGTGGTCTCGCTCCAGGTTACCCCAAGGATAGTATGTGCTAGAACACCTCCCCCTAATTATACAGAGAAAATAGGAAATATTCTGTTATGAAAAAACATTTTTTTGTGTAAAGATCCATCTACTCACTAGATGCGACACAAATTAGATTTCTAATTATTGTAGTTAAAATAATAAAGAACAAATCTGTTTGGCTAATTATTGGCAGCACATGGCTCTGTGCCTTCCTAAATTAAAATAATAAAATTGTTTGTGAAGACTTATACAACAACCAGCAATCAACCACAACATTAAATCCAGGTGAAGTGAATAACATTGGTTGTCTTGTAGCAATAACAGGCTGGCAAGGGGTGGCATGTATTAGGCAGAGATTGAAAAGTCAGTTCTTGAAGGTAATGTGTTGGAGGAAAAAATATGGACAAGTGTAAGGATATGAGCAACTTTGTGATGGCTACACAGTAGGTTTCATGGGTGTTCCTAGGTTACAGTGGTGAATACCTATGAAGTGTGGTCCAAAGGAAGACCCCCCCCAGTCAACCATTTACAGGGGGTTATGGGGACCTAAAGATCATTAATATATGCAGGGATCAAAGAACAGCCTCGTCTGATTCCACAAAAGAGTTACTGTGACACAAACTGCTGAATAACAAAATGACGTTCATGACAAGAAGTAGTCAGGATATACAGTGTGTCTCAGTGTGCCAGGTACTTACAATGGACATGTGAGCACTGGACCATATAGCAATGGAAGACACGTTAAACTTTTTATTTTTTTAAAGTGTACCCTAGGCAAATAAAATAATAATAAAATAAAAAACTAAAAAGAGGGAATCCTTTGATCCTGCAGAGGCTTCCCACATTATGCTCCCCCCCCCTCATTGTTGCTGAGTGCAGACCCTGAAAGGAATCCGCTAAGAGCTGGTCAGATTTCTGAACGTGACTGCGCTCTTCTCCATGCACGAGTGTGGTGATCCTGCGCCTGTGCAAGTACAGCTGCACCTATGCAGTAAGGCGGAGCCTCTCTCTGCTACTGCACAGGCACAAACGTTCTCATGCGGATACAGCATGGCCACATTCATGCATGAAGAGGAGCGTGGTCGCCATCTTCAGGAGAGTCCTGGGCACCAGGGATAGGGGCAAGGACAACATTGGAAGCCTCTGGAGGATCCAGGAGGTTTCCCTCTATCTAGGTAAACATGTTTTTTTTTTGCTTGAGGTTCACCTTGGGTTACTTTAACTGCTTCCGGACTGCGTTAGTTGAAATCTACATCCTGCAGGTGGCTGCGCGGCTCTGACAGGATGTAGATTTCAACTAGTCCACTGCACGCTCCCACCTATCTTGCCGCTCTCTTCCCACCGCAGTTCACTCGCCCCGCCATCTATACGATAGCAGAGCTCTGTGAGCCGGTCAGGAGCCTCTTTCATTGGCTCCTGACAGCGTGATCACTGTGAGCCAATCACATTGTTTTCATTGATGTACAGCGTCAGGAGCCAATGAAAGCGGCTCCTGACCGGCTCACAAAGCTCTGCCCTCATATCGATGGCAGAGAGAGGGGCCTGCGGCGGGGAGATAGCGGTGAGATTGGCGGATATGTGCGGCAATTCGCCAGTAACCGTCGTCTTGTGGTATCAGCAGTCTCTGGTCCTTAAGGAGCCAGAGACTGCTGGTACACAAGGGGTTTAATAAATAATGTGGATGGACTGTTGTGCATGGTTTATCTGTGTCTACCGATGCTGGTACTATCTTCCAACTTAAAGCACTTCTAGATACACTTAATTTAAATCTACGCCCTGTTTGGGACCTGTCATCTCTGGCAGGGTGTAGATTTCAATAAACGTACCGCACACTACCGCCGATCGCACTGCTCTTCCGTCACAGCAGCACACTCACTCTGCTGTCAGTAATAACAGCAGAACTCCGTGAGCCGATCAGGAGCCAATTTCATTGGCTCCTGATCCTGTGATCACTCTAATTGGCTCACAGTAATCACAGGGTCAGGAAATCGGCTCCTGCCCAGCTCTTAAAGCTTTGCTGTCATAGTGACAGCAGAGCGAGTGGGACTTAGCAATGGGAGAGTGGCGTGACATTGGTGAGCCCCATTTTTGTACCTGTAAGTCTCTGGTCCTTAAGGGGCCAGAGACTTCTGGTACTTAAATGGTTAAAGGATCTTCAGTTGACATTTTGGTGCCTGACACCCAAGACACCTCAAGCAGTTTTGCTCCAAGCTTCACCAGGCCAGAGCTGTTTTGGAAGCACAAGTGAGATCTATAGATCTACTGGGCAAGTGATTTGCTCTGGCTGATCAGTGGATGTACAGGAACAGTTTCATACTTCTTAGCAGTAGTAAATGCTGTGCTCTCCAGCAACCCAGTAGTGGTAGTGGTAGTGGATAGCACTCTCCCCTTGCAGCACTGGGTCACTGGTTCGAGTCTGGGCCACGACACTGAATAGAGTTTGTGTGTACTCCCTGAGTTTGTGTTTCCTCTGTGTACTCAACAAAAAACATACAAATTACGTGGAGTCCAGAAAGTTGGCCTTAGACTGTAATAGGGTGTCCTCTGTGGGATAGCTGGTGACAAGACTATATACTGTATAAAGTGCTGTGGAAGATATCAGTCCCATATAAATACTAGATAAATTATAAAGAAACTTCAGTGATGGCATGAAATGACAAACCCACATGGCAGCTAATGTGTCACATGCTTACCAATCATAATTGGTGTTCCTTCACTCTTGAAGTGGGTAACGAGATCTCTTCCTTTGGAGGCCAGCTCTGTACCTTGACTGCAAAAATCAGCTTGTCAATGACAACAGCAACTCTGAAATGCAGCTTTCTCAAACCCAATACTCTCTCCCTGAAAACACTGCATGCCGCCATCTCTAGGAAATAACTTTTTGAATAAAACTGTATATACAGCAGTGCTATTGTACAGAATGGAGTAACTTCTTGTAAAGAAAGAACAATAAATGTGTAAGCCAGTGGAGTTCTACTCTGGTTTTTAAAGGACATCTGAAGTGAGAATATGGAGGCTGACAGATTTCCTTTTAATCACTGTAAATTGCCTGGCTGTCCTGCTGATCCTCTGCCTCTAATACTTTTAGCAACAGACCATGAACAAGTATGCAGATCAGGTTCTTCTGACCGAAGTCAGAATAAATTAGACACATGCATGTTTAAGGAGTGTGATTAAGATACTATTAATGCCTAAAAGATCAGCAGAACTCCAGGCAATTGGTATTGTTTAAAATGAAACCAATATGGTAGCCTCCAAATCCTTCCCCCCTGTTTCAGGGGTGTGATTAAGACACTACTGATGCATAAAAGATCAGCAGAACTTCAGGCAATTGGTATTGTTTAATAGGAAAACAATATGGTAGCCTCCATATCCTAACTTTAGGTGTCCTTTAAGGGCTACTTGTCTGAACATCGCAAAAAGCTGTAACCCTTATAAGAGAACAACTCAGTCTCACCCATGAGTTAGTGAAATGAAACTACAGAACAAGGCTTCAGAGGACTGCATAACAGTACACACAAATATATAATCAGTACCCCAGTACTTTTTTCTTGCAATGCCTTAGAGCAAAGCAGAAAAATGAGCAGACAACAGTTCTTTCCATAATCCCATCATCATTAGGGCTGGTTTACAGGATAGACGCAACGTTTAGAATATCACTTTGACGCATGATAATTAGCCAGTTATTGTATTACGATCAACAACTAAGTTAAATGTAAATCTTTGAGCCTGACACGAATCTGGATGACACAAATGGATGAAACATGAAACAGAATTTAAAATAACAAAAAAAAGGATAGGAGTTGTCACATTGTCATTTCATATTTATGAAGAAGTTAGGTTGGATTCATAAGTATGTCCACCACTGAGGTGGTGCCCTTGTCAGACGTATAAAAAGCTTTAATATAGTCCTCATTGTTAGTGAAGGGCATAACAGCAAAGCAACAAACCAAATAAGTATTTGTAGACAACAGTGTTCTATACAGCAGGATTTTGTACATAGGAAGGTTGCTGTAAGATAGCATGTTTCCTGAATATGCAGTGCACGGTGCTGTAGCCCTCTTTACCAATCCGCACACTGCATGCATCACCCCCCCCCCCTCCTCCAGCTATGTACAATTGTCTGGTGGACAAAGGATGAAGTAGCACAAAAAGCAAAAACAGCTTTGAGTCCACCCACCCTCTCCCCCTTATCCTGGGCCTGTAACAGTCACTTTGGCTATTGCTATACTACTGCTGTACAGGGAAAATACAGTATGTGAAGTGGCCTGTTCCTCACCTTACAAACATGATTTTTGAGGTAATGCCGAACAGATGGTTAAGTACAAGCTGCACCTCTATAGAGCCAATCCACTGTCTCGATCCAACAAAGGCTGCTGGTTTATCTCCTACATCCACCAGGGCCTGTACAGATGAACGGAAAGGAGTTAAATAGTAACACAGAACTACATGTGCACATTTGAAGGGGTTGACAGAATAATTGTTTGTACCGGTATTCTGGTCATGTCCAAAAGCCCCACAAGCTAGGATACAGTATATACTCCCTTATTACAGATTATGTTCTTCAGATGGCCATTACCAAAGACTTTAAAATCTTTTTGTTGGGATTTAAACCAGGTTCCCTGAGATATGCTAAACACAAGTTGATTCAATTTATAGCACTATCAGCTAAGCTACATATACCATCTAATTGGTTTAATCTTGACTTAAGATTGGGATAAATCAGGGATAAAATTGTCTATATAATGCATTGTGAAAGGCTTAAAGTGAACCTGAGGTGAGAGGGATATGGAGGCTGACATGTTTATTTTCTTTTTAATAATGCACATTGCCTGACTGGCCTGTTGATTATCTAATACTTTAAGCTATAGACCCTGGACAAGCATGCAGATCAGAGGTCTATTGCAAATTGTATCAACTTTATTTATTGTATTTATAAAGCGCCCATATATTACAAATTGACTGGATTAGCTGCATGCTTGTTTCAGGTGTGTGATTTAGACTCTACTGACCAGAAAGATCAGCAGGACTGCCAGGCAGCTGTTATTGTTTAAAAGGAAATAAATAGGGCAGCTATCATGGGTCTCACAACTCAACTCAAGTTCCTTCTAATGCTGCAGTGACCAATACATCGGATTACTTCTGTGAGGTGTAGCAGCCATGGTTAGACCATAACTGTTCTAGTGAGGTAGTAAACCTAATATAGTAGCGTGAACCTATTGTGGGGGGTCTAACAATATTTATAGCCTTTACAAGAGTTCAGCAGAGAAACGTCATGCTTTAGGTTATTTTATCATTGTTGAGCCTTAGACGTATTTTAGCTGCTATGTTAATTTTGCTATTGTTATTTCATAGCTAGTTCAATCTCCTGTTGAGATAATTTAGGATAAGCAATCTACAGAGTTTGATATACAGGTTATAGAAATATACCAGAATATCAGATATTCGATTTTGTACTACATAAAAATGTCTCACAAGTATGCTAAGGGCTCTTTCACATTAGACAACGTGAGCAGGAGCCGGTTCCTGCACGCGTTGAATAGGCTGTGGTGTGTCGTCGGGAATTTGCGGTGCTATGCTGAGTAGCGGCGGTAGTAATTAATTAGCCCGACGGGAAACCGCTGATTCCTGATGATAAAATGCTCTTGGGTGCGTCGTACCGCAACGCATCGAAACGCAGCGTCGGGTGTGAAAGGTAAAATGAAAGTCTATGGACTTTCATTTTACCTTCGTCTGCGTTAAAACGCTGAAAAAGGGCTCTAGTGTGAAAGAGCCCCAAGGACTCATTCACACTGAGTGAGTTGCAGTGAGTTTTGATGCACTGCCCATAATGTGCATTTTACGAGGGAACATGAAAGTCCATAGACTTTCATTTTATTATTCACACTACAACAGTGAGTTGCTGTGCAGTGCATTTCAACTAATTGGGAGTTAAAACTCATGGAAATGCACAGCAACTCACAAACCCATTCATACGTTTTTAATTCATGCATTTTCATGCATTTCAAATCACTGACTAGTGTGAATGAGCCCTAAAGCTTTTCAAAACTAGAATAGTTAATTGTGCAGAATTATGTGTGCACATGTGAAAGGGTTTACATACACTGAATTCTAATCATTTTTATCCCACTTCTTATATGCTCTATTCTGGACATTAATTAAACCTGTTGCACAGCAATCACTATAAACCGCTGCAATTGTAAGACAGATTTACTACATTTCATAAAAATGTTTAATAGATTTGCACCTTCTGCAAATTACTATGAAAGAATATGAACCATCTAAAAACCACTTGTTTTGCAGGTGTTCCAGTCTAAGCAGCAGTTACCAATCTATTGCATATTTTCATTGACCCAACACAGTGAACTGCAGAAACATAAATCAAAAAGTCACAAAAAAGACAGCAGAAATCACTCAAATGGTTTGTGCTGGTTTAAGTCTCTTATGTTTTAGAAGAATAGCCGGGGAATTGTTGGCAGTAGTTACAATTCATTTTTCATGTGTGAAGAGGAGGTGCGATTTTCAGCACAGACAGAGAGGGGTAAAGGTTATGAAGCTTTAAAGTAAGGGCCTGAACACACTAGCGCTCTTCTGTCCCATTTTCAGCAACACAACTATGTTGCTGACTGATGCACGTTGCTGAAGAAAGCACAGAAGCAGACAGAACGCTAATGTCTTCCGGTACTAAAGGAGGCGAACCCGGCAGCGATGGGACTACAGCACATTCATGAAATGCCACCCATCAGTCTTTGTGTTTAAGACACTAGCTGTGCTGTGGAGTCCAGGGGTTGCTGTGGAGTCCAGGGGTTGCTGTAGTACAGAGTTGTGATAACAATGGCTTGAATAGGGTGTCAATAGGACAAGTCATTCACAACCCAGATACCCCCTGTACTGACATTGTGACCAGATAATAGTGGGACTGGTCTGAGCCAGCGCTATTTCACACTATTTCCTTTGCTGAAGAGGAACAATCCAACATCAGTGACAGCTTTACACATGGCAGACTGTCCTTCCTGCTACATTTTCATTCTCAGTATTATTATTATTTATTGTATTTATAACTTGCCAACATATTACACAGTGCTGGACAATATATAGGGATACATACAATGTAAACAAGGGGTGACAGAGAGGTAGCAAGCCCCTATACAACATAGCACAAGGTTATACATGGAAACAGGGTATAAGATGCATGATCATGTGATATTACAGAGTGTTGATTAAGTGCTGATTAAACCAGCAGATGAATGATGATTATTGTAGAAGGACAATTTACAAAGAAAGGGGGGGAGGAGTTGAACACTTCATAACCAGTGGGAACATTTTAGAAGCACAAGGTCGACATACAATTACCCTAGTTTGCAAATCAGCATATGACAGTCTGCTATGTAGATACTGGGGGTGATATGTCAGTATTATGAAATGGAATTCACTAGTGCCTCATTTTAAGATATCTTCAGCACAATTTCCATAACTACCAAATCTGCACACAAAAATCTATATAAGCTTCTAACTTTAGCTCACACTCAGCAATCATGATGTGAAGTACTGAATTAGAATGTTTTAAAGTTATGTTGTAGAGCCCCCTACTGTTAGAAACAGGAACAGTTTTAGTTTGTATTAGCAATGTAGCCTACCTGTTGAATCTCCTTATGTGTTGGTACAGGTTTGTCCGTATAACCTTGGTAGTTAAACCAGGAACAAATGGTCTGTAGAGAACGATAGGCACAACCCCAGCCATTGTCATCCATGCGGTCCTGCATATAGTGATGGTAACTGTATATTCCTTGGACCAAAGACAACTACAATGGAAACTCACTATTAGCAGCATAAACATTTGTGCATAAACTGAAGTTTAAAATGATACTTTAAAATGTAAACTTACATAAGATTTGGTCTTTATTTCTCTCAAGGTGGAAAGCATACAATTTCTACAAACTTTCACAATTTTTTAAAGATTATATTGAGACCACAGTCTAGGACAGTGATGGCTAACCTTGGCACTCCAGCTGTGGCGGAACTACAAGTTCCATGAGGCATTGCAGTACTCTGACAGCTCTAAGCATAACTCTGGGAGGCAGAAGCATGATGGGATTTGTAGTTTTGTCACAGTTGGAGTGCCAAGGTTAGCCATCACTGGTCTAGGAGATGTGTAGGTCGCAGATCGTGCTGCCCTGGAGAGGCAGAGCTTTGTGCTGTAGCTCCTCCTCTCCACAATCAATCTCCGTGGATCTCCGCCCCTCTCAGTGAAAGAAGACTGAGAGGGGCGGGGAGAGGTGGCGATCAGCAGAGATTGACTGCGGAGGAGGCAGAGCTACAGCGTAAAGCTCTGCCTCTGAGAGGAAGTAAAGCCCTGCAAGCCCGGGAGCTTTGCAGGGCTATTCCTCTGTAATAAATAATTCATTCAACTGGGGCATTCGTGCTTAATAGGATTTTATGACAAAAACAGGTAAAAAAGGACGTCAGAATCTCTTTAAAGGGAGTAAATGTAAATGAGTCGGGGAAGAGGAAGGAATGGGAGGGAACCTCAGAGCAAGCCTGACTCTTGCTGTCTGAAAATTTGACTTTCAGATTTTTCAAGGAGTAATTATGGAACAAGGGAAGGGGAGACAACACTTGGAGGTATGTGGATTATTATTTTAAATCAGTGTTGTCCAACTTGGCGGACATGCTCTGGGGAGTCTTGGTCTGGAGAGGTGGAACAGCAACATCCTGGCTTTGGGGGGTGGAGAAACAGAGGTGGGCATGGCAGAAGTAGTGAGAGGAAGTGGAGCAAACACACTGGCTACAGCAAGAGCTCTCGAGGGATGGATGCAGCCCGCAGGCCACCATTCGGACAGCCCTGATTTAAATCATTAATAATAATAATAATAATAATAATAATATAATGAATAATGTAGCTCCAGCATGAGCATACCTCTGTGCCTACCTTAGGTAGCTTTGCTTTGGTTCAGGTATCCTTTAAGGAGATCATAGATTATATCATCTTGATTGTACAAGCTCACCTCACCACTTCTATGTAATATGAGAGAAGTATCCATTCAAAGTACATCCACTCAATTTATGCTTCGACTACATAGATTTGGTAAGATTATACAATCAAGATGTCATCATTAATGGGCACCTTTAGTTTTTGGTGAAACGTTAAGAGTGCAGGACAACCAGGCATGTCTCAGAGGAGAACCGAGGAGACAGTCCTGCATTAAAGGTGCTCATAGAGACAAGACATTGGTCAGACAAAATGTCCATTACCGCCATGTTTGGTTGACCACTGGCATCTGAGGAATAACTGTTTGTCCACAACTCATTCCACCACACTGGGTTTTTGAATATGGAAATAAAGGCTGAGTGCTTCTATCTCAATGCTATTCCTGTGCATAACATTTAGAAGCCTTTGCTTCTTTTTTTGTCTTAAGTTAATTACTTTAGATTTAAAGAGACTCCGTAACAAAAATTGCATCCTGTTTTTTATCATCCTACAAGTTCCAAAAGCTATACTAATGTGTTCTGGCTTACTGCAGCACTTTCTGCTATCACAGTCTCTGTAATAAATCAATGTATCTTTCCCTTGCCAGACTTGTCAGCCTGTGTCTGGAAGGCTGCCAAGTTCTTCAGTGTTGTGGTTCTGCTATGAATTCCCCATTCCAGGCCCATCTATGCACACTGCCTGTGTATTATTTAGATTAGAGCAGCTTCTCTCTTCTCTCTTATCTTTTACAAGCTGGATAAATCGTCCTCTGAGCTGGCTGGGCTTTCACATACTGAAGAATTACAGACAAGGGCAAAGCTGTTTGCAGGAGAAAAAAGAGCAGCCTGAAACTTCAGTGCATGAGAACTGCAGGGAGAAAGAAACACAAATGATCTCTTGAGATTCAAAAGGAAGGCTGTATACAGCCTGCTTGTGTATGGTTGTATTTTCTATGTGTGGACATACAGTACATCAACCTACTTCCTGTTTTGGTGGCCATTTTGTTTGTTTATAAACAAACTTTTTAAAACTGTTTTTAACCACTTTTAATGCGGCGAGGAGCGGCGAAATTGTGACAGAGGGTAATAGGAGATGTCCTCTAACGCACTGGTATGTTTACTTTTGTGCGATTTTAACAATACAGATTCTCTTTAAGCATATACATTTTTAAAAGACGTATGTTACCCTCTCTTTTCCGCCTATTATTTATACAATAAATGTACTGGGGGGAAGGAAGGGGGGAGACTTGCACTCTAATATCCCCATGTCAGCACTCTCCTTGTTTTTTTTGAAACATTTGGATCATACACCAGTTTAATTGTCTTACTGGTCACACCTGAAGCAATTTAACCTTTCTATCTATTTTATCAGATCTGGCAATTATCAACTTAAATGTGAATAGCCATTTAATGATGAATAATCTATGAACTGACTAAAAGTTAAACGGCACTAAATAAAAATGGATTTTTAAAAAGTATGTAGGTCATCAAACAATGAGATTCCTAAGTTATGGCCGCCTTAACACTGACTCTATGAAAATCAACCCAATCATATGTGTTGATGATGAAGAGGACATAAAATGTCAGCATTAGCATCCACAATGCAATGGGTAAGCATTTTACTTTGTAGGTGAATATGATGATGTAAGTACTCACCATGCCTCCATCTATGATTGGATGATTTAAATGCACATGAGGGTTGCGGAGATATCCATCCTTGTACGAGTCATCTGGAAAATGATAGGCATTGGCTCTTTTGAAATATGGCCTATCCAATCGCAGGTTGTATTGTGCGTGTAATGCCTAGTAACAGAAATAAATGAGAGATTACAAATATGTGCACCTTACTAGTATACATTAATAAGAGGAAAAATAAAATAAAATTTACAAACCTTTGCCATTCAAAAAAAAAAAAAAAAAACAACAACTGATCCTTGGCAAGTTCTATAATTATTTAAATCTAACTTTGGGACTGATTCACAAAAGGCCGATAACACTGCCAACTGCGTGGTAATGTTACCAGACAGTGCTAAAGATAGCAATGCTACATGCCGTGCATCATGTTGGTGAGGAGGAGCACTTTGCACACAGCCAAGATGTTAAGCTCCACGCCCCCATTATACAGCTGACACTTGTTGTTACAGGCTGCACATTATTACATTTTTACCTGTTAAAATGACCTACATTGAGGATCAGATCATAATTGTGTTTGGAAACATGTTTGTTTTGGTGACAATGTAGCAGTGAATGTAATGTTATCTTACACCATGACTGAGCTTATTGTTCCACCCACCATTGTCCCTCTTCTTAAAGCGTACCTGAACTCAGAAAATCCTCTCTGCTCTAAAAGATATGCAACAGCGTAATAACTAGCTGATACAAATCTTGCAATAAATCGGCACTGATTCTACTTCCTGGTTTTATGGAAGCAGGAATATTGCTAACATCCTGTGCTTTCAAATGAGTTTATCTGCCATGGCAGTCAGGTGACAAGGGAGAGATCATATTACAATTTGTGATTAGTCCCAAATGAGGGGGAATTAAACAGGCATGTTTTCTTTCTGTCTTTCACGTCCATTTTAACAGTGTTTACATGGTGTGTTCTGGTACATGGTGTCAGAGCCGGATTAAGGCTAAATGGGGCCCTAAGCAAAGTAACTGATTTGGGCCCCCCCATCATGTCGTAATAGAATCAGAAGATGCAGTTGCACAGCAACATGCCACACACACCGGGGTAGCCAAGCTACTGGTTGCTATTGGCAACAGCCCGCTTTCCTCTGTGGGTGCACAATGCAGGGAATAGCAGAGGCAAAATGCGGAGTGAGAGATGAATGGCTGGGACATTTGCACTCAGGGGCTGGGGCACCCCTGTGAAGAGGGCGCCAGATATCACAGCAGCAGCACTTTCCCCCTGCATCTCCAGCCTGGCAATAGCAGAAAGCTCTGGACACCGCCAAACCGGAAGCCGTTCCCCAGTCAGAATTACATAACCAGCCCCACCACCGAACAACCGATTTCCTCCCAAACTAGACAACCACCATGCAGCCTCCATCCCAGTGAATACAATAGTCCATCAGAGAAGGCAGCCGCAGCGGGGGAGAATGACAGCAACAGATGACTCACATTTACCTATTGCGATCCAAACAATAGAGGTCCCGTCATCCGGAGCCCATCTGTCTCCTCTAGAGTGCTGCCGCTCTGTTACTACTACTATTACTACTTCCTGTTTGATCTGAGAATCAGGAAGTTAAGAGCGAGCGGCTGCACTGTAGAAGAGACAGATGGGTTTCAGATGACAGGATCTCTATCGCTTGGATCATGGATAGGTGAGTAAGCGTTTGCCATCTGCTGCTATCATTCTTGCTGCAGCTGTGGTTCTCTGTGGGAAAGGAGGGAGGAGTGGGCAGCGGCAAAGCGCACAGTAGCAGGAGGGGGACCTAGGAGGAGAGCCTGGCTCTGAAGACAATCAGCAGCACACGGCATCATTTGACAAGACAAGACAAATAACATTTATATCCTGCTTTTCTCCTGGCGGACTCAAAGCGACAGAGCTGCAGCCACTAGGACGCGCCCTATAGGCAGTAGCAGTGTTAGAGAGACTTGCCTAAGGTCTCCTACTGAATAGGTGCTGGCTTACTGAACAGGCAGAGCAGAGATGCGAACCCTGGTCTCCTGTGTCAGAGGCAGTGCCCTTAAAGGGACTCTGAGCAGTGCCTGTGGGTATGCCTTTAAGCATACCCACAACTAATTAATTACATCCTCACACCTACCAGCATGATGTTTGTAATTATATCCCCTGGGTTCCTTATATTTCATTGCATTGTGCTGAATCGAGCTGTCGACTTTGGAGAAAAGTCGTCCTGTGTAATACAATGTAACTATGGAAAGATGCATATCATTTTGAAGCTCTCTTTCTCCTCTTTCCAATGATAGATAAATTGCCGTGGCCGCAGTTTCGATTGCGAAAATAGCGAAAACTAAAAGGCATAGGGTGGCGGTTTATATATCATTGGAAAGAGGAGAAAGAGAGCTTTAAAATGATTCCATAGTTACTGCACTGCTCAGAGTCCCTTTAACCATTATACCATCCAGACACCGCTGACAGGATGGCGAGGGCTGGTTTATGTGCTGATGGGGCCCCTTTGACTCTGAATGGGGCCCCAAGCGACTGCTTTTGTTGCCTGGTTGGTAATCCGGCCCTGCATGGTGTGCCTCTGTACAATTAATGAAAAACCATGAGCTGTTCAGCCATCTATAGAGAAATCTTTGTAAAATCATATTGTATGCTCTGTGCTGGGCCACTTTCCTTGCCTTACTCAGGTTCTGGTTTCAGTAGGTCCTGGTGGTACTTTAACTCCACAGCAGATGAAGATCAGAGACATTACCTTTCTGTGGTCTTCTAGTTGTGATTCTGCAACTCCTGCAGGGTACACCACTGTCACAAGGCCTTCCCTTCCTGGCACCATGAAATGAAATGGTTCCGGCACATAAATTGATGTTCCTTTCATATGTTTTAACATACATGTCTCCAGGTCCGACATTTGTTGTGTTAGTGCTTTCAATAAAATCCCACGTGCACTGTTTACACAGAAAGAGAAGAGAGATATGTACTGTACACTGGTAATACAATTTAAAAAAAAAAAAGCAAGTACTGTCTCACATACAAACAGATTTTTATCCTACAGAATTAAACTAAAACAGCAGCAGTGCGCTGCTTATTGACCAATGCTAGGTACACACTATGAGATTTTCTGGCAGATTTACTGTCAGATCGATTATTTCCAACATATCTGTATTCCAAGCATTTTCCGATCGTTTTCCGACCGTTTTCTGTTCACTTCAATAAGAAATTGATTGGAAAATGCTCGGAAATAAGATCGGACATGTTGAAAATAATCAATGTGACAGTAAATCTGCCAGAAAAACACAGTGTGTAATAATTAATAATAATTCCTTTTTTTGTATTGAGCCTTTCTCCTGTCGGACTCAAAGCGCTTGCGAGGAGGCCACAAGAGCGCACTCAGTAGGCAGTAGCAGTGTTATGGAGACTGGCCCAATGAACTCCTTACTGAATAGGTGCTGGCTTACTGAGTAGGAAGAGCCAGGATTTGAACCCAGGACTCCTACGTCCGAGGCAGAGCCCTTAACCTAGCATAACAATCTATACTACATTATTTTGTATACTAGTCACAAAGGCATAACTCTAAACACCACTGGATCTTAATCTTTGAATATGCTTTTGGACAATCGTAAGCCTAAGGGCCGGTACACACATTCCTGACTGGCCAATTTTACCACTTCCGTGTAGTATGAGAACTTACCTACGCAACCAAGATTGGATGTGTGTATGTACCTTACATCACGATTCGCATGCTGTCTCCCAGCAGATGACATTATATTAATTGCACATTTATCACTAGAGCAGCTAGACTTGAGCAACAAAACCTTTGATCTGACATCAAAATATCTCAACTTATGGAACAATAATTGAAAAAAATCTTGGCTGCTAGATGTTACAGCTACAGCTGAAATCTCTTTTAATGAAGTGGCACCTGTTATTCACCCAGCCAACTAGCAGACAAGGTGAGGGAGGAGGAAGTAGAGGCTGCAGCATGTCCAGAGGTGAGGCAGTGGTCAGCAGTCATGGGACTTTTCAACCCCCTTCTCTTGCAAGGTACATCCCCAGAGTTTGTCAGCTGGTTGTAGCTCAGTGATGAGGGCTGCGTGTTCATGGCTCCTCCAAGCTATTCACCTAATTTGCATGGTTAGCTAACGATTTAAAAAGGACCACTGTCGCGGAAATCGTAAAATGTAAAATACATGTAAACAAATACAAATAAGAAGTAGGTTTCTTCCAGAGTACAGCGAGCCATATATTTCTTTTCTCCTAGGTTGCTAACAATTACAGTAGGTAGTAGAATTCTGACATTACAGACAGGTTTTGGACTAGCCCTTCTCCTCATAGGGGATTCTCAGCAAAGCTTTCATTCTTTATAAAGACATTCTCTCTGAGGGCTGGTGCACACTAGAGCGGTTCTGGAGCATTTTTTAAAACGCTTGCAGGGGGAAAACCGCTTGGCTAATGAAAGTGAATGAGCTGGTGCACACCAGAGCGGTTCGTTTTTTCCACAAACGCAAACTTGGGGGCTGCAGCATTTTTTAGATTTCTGAGGCGTTTCTGCCTCAATGTTAAAGTATCGGAAAGTAGAAAACCGCTCTGAAAAACGCTAGATCAGAGCGGTTTTCCAGGCGTTTTTGTTACAGAAGCTGTTCAGTAACAGCTTTACTGTAACAATATTTGAAATCTGCTACACAAAAACGCTCCAAAAAATGCTAGGCATGTTTAGAAAACCTCTCTATACATGCCTAGAATCGCTCTAAAATCTGCTTAAAAAATCTTTAGCATTTTGCGGATCTGCTAGCGGTTTTTGGTGTGCACTGGCCCTGAAAAGGATTTATACAATGATGACAGCCTCCCTGCAGTTTATTAGCAGTTGGACAGAGCAAATGCCATTCACTAAAGGCTAGTCCAAAACCTGTTGGTAATGTCAAATTTCTACTACTTTGGGCCCGTTCAGACTGCAAAATGCGGACGGCCACGCATGCAGAACGCAACGCGTACGAACGCACGCCATCCGCGTTCGTATGTGTTGCGTGGCTGATCCCATCACTGAAAAGTGAATGGGACAGCCGCGCGTTTTTGTAAAATCTGCGTGCAGCATGCGTTCCCGGACCGCACAGGTCCGGAACGCATGCAGTGTGAACATCAGACAGTGCACTCTATGCACTGTCTGATGTCCTGCATGTCGGCCCCCCGCACGCGTTTCCAAAACGCGGCTGGAAACGTGTGCAGTCTGAACGGGCCCTTACTGTAAGAGACAGCAACATAGGAGAAAGGTAATATATGGCTCATTTTACTCTGGAAAAACCTACTTATTTGTATATGTTTACATGTATTTTAGTGGTCCTTTCATAATCCTTTGGAGGGGGCTATGCCGTTTTCTTTTTCCCCCTACAATGCACTTTTTACAAATTGTGTGCATGCAGTGTTAACTGTTATCCAGGCATAAAACTGCATGGCTGCAGCACATTTTTAGAGTAATGAATGAAGTACAATGTAATTGCTGGTGATACCCATGCATTACTCCCTATGAAATTCAATGCAGTTGCTTGCAGTTCCTGATATGCAGAGAGACACATAAGTGTGCAGTTCCTTGCATGTCATGGCGCCTGCAGGCTGGACTACAGCTGCATCCCCTCAGGCAATCAGATTTGCTGGCTGGCACTATGCCAAAAGATCACAATTTGCAATTCTTAGGCCCCTTCCCTACTTAGTGTCCTGCATATTGGACCGCACTGCATTTGCGCAAAATTGCATGTAACCATGCATTGAGCAATGCATTGGAAATATGAGATAGTGCAGTCTATGCACTTCTGATGTCCTTGCATGTGCATTGCTAAAAATTCATCCAGCAATGCACAAGTGGGAAAGGGGCTTTTATAAATCAGTTTTTTAAGTCCAGTCTGCATTTGCTGGAATCCATACCAACATGACACAGTTGGGTGTAAAATACTTCCAAGAAATCTCTGTTTCTGTTCAGTTTGCACAAACCAGGAAGTAAAATTACATTTAACCTTTTTACCTGTAATGTTTCACTGCACTGACTCATTCATACATAGTATTACCTAAGGAGGGATTATTATTATTTAGTATTTATATAGCGCTGATATCTTCTGCAGCGCTTTACAGAATATATAGTCATATCACTTACTGTCCCTCAGAGGAGCTCACAATCCCTACTGTATCGTATCATAGTCATATGCCCATCATAGTCTAGGGCTAGTTTTTAGGGGGAAGCCAATTGACTTAGCAGAATGTTTTTCAGGTATGTGAGAAAACCAATGTGCCCGGAGGAAACCCACACAGGCACAGTGAGAAAATACAAACTCCATGCAGACAGTGCCCTGGCTGGGGTTTCAACCAGGGACTATAACACAGGAGCACACAGTACCACACACTATAACACAGGAGCACACAGTACCACACACACTATAACACAGAAGCACACAGTACCACACACTATAACACAGGAACACACAGTACCACACACTATAACACAGGAACACACAGTACCACACACTATAACAAAGGAACACACAGTACCACACACAGTCACAGAGGAGCACACAGTACCACACACTATAATACAGGAGCACACAGTACCACACACTATAACACAGGAGCACACAGTACCACACACTATAACACAGGAGCACACAGTACCACACACTATAACACAGGAACACACAGCACCACACACTATAACACACAGGTAGCATCACATGGTTAGCATCACACACTATCACACGGGTAATATCACCGTTCGGGCTCTTTCATATGATGCAGCTGAAGGTGGTCTGCCTGTCAGCTGCTCTCTTGCACCAGCCGGGAGCTTGTTAGCAATTGGTATTGGTAGTAGACAGCCCCCCAATAGAGTCACATCCGAGCTCAGCCGCAACAGGGGTGGTGTACATCCATAGTCAGCAACTTGAAAATGTACCTTAGAACCTCATTATAATAAACTACCTCTGGCTATAGTAAACTCTGTCCCCAGATCCCGACCATGTGCATGTATGACTATACAAGGTATGACCAATCCTGGTGTAGTTAACTTCTGATATAGTAAACTACTTGGCCAGGTCTCTTTAAGTTGACTATAAAGGGAGTTAACTGTATTTGGAATTTTACAATGATGATTTGGTCATTTTTTTTTTCTTTTAACCTTCCTGGCGGTAACCCCGAACGTAGTTCGGGGTAAGCCGCGCAGGAGGTTTTCTCAGGCCCTGCTGGGCCGATTTGAATAATTTTTTTTTTGCTGAACGCAGCTAGCACTTTGCTAGCTGCGTCAGCACTTCGATCGCCGCTGCCCCGCGCTCGATTGCCGCTATCCGCGTCGCAACACAGCCCCCCCCTAGACCCCTGCGCTGCCTGGCCTATCAGCGCCAGGCAGCGGCAAGGGGTGGATCGGGACTCCCTTAGACGTCACGACGTCCATGACATCGGCGACGTCATCCCGCCCCGTCGCCATGGCGACGGGGAAGCCCTCCAGGAAATCCCGTTCTTTGAACGGGATTTCCTGATCGCCTATCGCCGGAGGCGATCGGCGGGGCTGGGGGGATGCCGCTGAGCAGCGGCTATCATGTAGCGAGCCCTCGGCTCGCTACATGATATAAAAAAAAAAAAAAAAAAAAAAATCAAAAAAACGGCTGCGCTGCCCCCTGGCGGTTTTTAATATACCGCCAGGAGGGTTAATAAAGAGTTGGAACACTTTTAAGTGGACCTGAACTCAGAACGTCCTCTCTGCTGTAAAAGATACACAACAGCATAATAACCTTTAGGGCTCTTTCACACCAAGACGTTGCGTTAGATGCAACGTTAAGGTCGCATAACGTGCCCCTAACGCAACGCATGTTCGCTTTGAAGTTGGATGTTACATTGATCTGCGTTATGCGTCTCTTGATGCGTACGTGATGCGCACTTTTTGACGCATGCAGATCGAACGAAAATGGCGCATGCGGGACATTAAAAAACAAACATTACTGAGCATGTGCAAACAGTCTAACGCAGCCAAATAAGAGTGTAACGCACAGCACGCTGCACTTTCATTTACCGTGCTATGTTATACTCCAACGCAACGTGGGCACTGTGAACAGCCCATTAATTTATTATTGCTGTGAGTTGGGCTGCGTTACAGGCTACTGTAACGTGGGACTTTAACGTCCCACTGTGAAAGCAGCCTTAACCACTTGAGGACCAAGGGCTTTACCCCCCTTAAGGACCGGCCACTTTTTTTCCCATTCAGACCACTGCAGCTTTCACGGTTTATTGCTCGCTCATACAACCTACCACCTAAATGAATTTTCCCTCCTTTTCTTGTCACTAATAAACCTTTTTTTTGATGCTATTTGATTGCTGATGCGATTTTTACTTTTTATTATAATCATCAAAAAAGACATGAATTTTGGCAAAAAAAAGATTTTTTTTAACTTTCTGTGCTGACATTTTTCAAATAAAGTAAAATTTCTGTATACATGCAGCGCGAAAAATGTGGACAAACATGTTTTTGATTAAAAAAAACAAACCATTCAGCCTATATTTATTGGTTTGGGTAAAAGTTATAGCGTTTACAAACTATGGTGCAAAAAGTGAATTTTCCCATTTTCCAGCATCTCTGCCTTTTCTCACCACCTGTCATGTTTCATGAGGGGCTAGAATTCCAGGATAGTATAAATACCCCCCAAATGACCCCATTTTGGAAAGAAGACATTCCAAAGTATTCACTGAGAGGCATAGTGAATTCATAGAAGATATTATTTTTTGTCACAAGTAAGCGGAAAATGACACTTTGTGACAAAAAAAATAAATAAAAAGTTTCCATTTCTTCTAACTTGCGACAAAAAAAAATGAAACCTGCCACGGACTCACTATGCTCCTCTCTGAATACCTTGAAGTGTCTACTTTCCAAAATGGGGTCATTTGTGGGGTGTTTACTGTCCTGACATTTTGGGGGGTGCTAAATTGTAAGCACCCCTGTAAAGCCTAAAGGTGCTCATTGGACTTTGGGCCCCTTAGCGCAGTTAGGCTGCAAAAAAGTGCCACACATGTGGTATTGCCGTACTCAGGAGAAGTAGTTTAACCCATTCAGGTTCCGTCATTTTCACGTGAGAAATGTTCACCTCCCATTCATTAGCCTATAACTTTATCACTACTTATCACAATGAACTGATCTATATCTTGTTTGTTCTGCCACCAATTAGGCTTTCTTTGGGGGGTACATTTTGCTAAGAGCCACTTTACTGTAAATGCATTTTAACAGGAAGAATAAGAAAAAAACTGAAAAAAATTCATTATTTCTCAGTTTTCAGCCATTATAGTTTTAAAATAATACATGCCTCCATAATTAAAACACACGTATTGTATTTGCCCATATGTCCCGGTTATAACACTGTTAAAATTATGTCCCTATCACAATGTATGGCGACAATATTTTATTTGGAAATAAAGGTGCATTTTTTCCGTTTTGCATCTATCACTATTTACAAGTTTAAAATAAAAAAAATATAGAAATATTTCATCTTTACATTGATATTCAAAAAGTTTAGACCCTTAGGTAAATATTTACATGTTTTTTTTTTTTTTATTGTAATGGGTTTTTTTTTTTATTGTAAACATTTTATTTGGGTAGTTTTGGGAGGTAAACAATAGATTTATAATGTAAATGTGTGTTAATTTTAAATTTTTTTTTTTTTACAGGTGTAGTATTACTTTTTGGCCACAAGATGGCGGCCATGAGTTTGTTTACATGACGTCGCTCTAAGCGTAACACACGCTTAGAGTGACTCATCGCAGAGGGAACGGCCAGAAAAGGCGCAGCTTCCGAGAGAAGCTGTCGCTTTTTCAGCGGGGGAGAGGAATCAATGATCGGGCATCGTAGACCGATACATTGATTCCCTGGCTACCGAATCCGCGGCCGGGAGTGCGCGTGCACGCGCGCGACTGGCCGCTGGGGCACGCAGTAGCGCGCATGGTTCCTGGACGTAGAAACTACGTCCAGGAACCAAAATAGGTTAATGTGTTTTGGGGTGTATTTTTACACATACCCATGCTGGGTGGGAGAAATATCTCTGTAAATGACAATCTTTTGATTTTTTTTACACACAATTGTCCATTTACAGAGTTATTTCTCCCACCCAGCATGGGTATGTGTAAAAATACACCCCAAAACATATTAAACTACTTCTCCTGAGTACGGCGATACCACATGTGTGGCACTTTTTTGCACCCTAACTGCGCTAAGGGGCCCAAAGTCCAATGAGTACCTTTAGGATTTCACAGGTCATTTTAAGAAATTTCGTTTCAAGACTACTCCTCACGGTTTAGGGCCCCTAAAATGCCAGGACAGTATAGGAACCCCACAAATGACCCCATTTTAGAAGGAAGACACCCCAAGGTATTCCGTTAGGAGTATGGGGAGTTCATAGAAGATTTTATTTTTTGTCACAAGTTAGCGGAAAATGACACTTTGTGAAAAAAAAACAATAAAAATCAATTTCCGCTAACTTGTGACAAAAAATAAAATCTTCTATGAACTCACCGTACTACTAACAGAATACCTTGGGGTGTCTTCTTTCTAAAATGGAGTCATTTGTGGGGTTCCTATACTGTCCTGGCATTTTAGGGGCCTTAAACCGTGAGGAGTAGTCTTGAAGCGAAATTTCTCAAAATGACCTGTGAAATCCTAAAGGTACTCATTGGACTTTGGGCCCCTTAGCGCAGTTAGGGTGCAAAAAAGTGCCACACATGTGGTATCGCCGTACTCGGGAGAAGTAGTACAATGTGTTTTGGGGTGTATTTTTACACATACCCATGCTGGGTGGGAGAAATAACTCTGTAAATGGACAATTGTGTGTAAAAAAAAAAATCAAAAGATTGTCATTCACAGAGGTATTTCTCCCACCCAGCATGGGTATGTGTAAAAATACACCCCAAAACAAATTATACTACTTCTCCTGAGTACGGCAATGCCACATGTGTGACACTTTTTTGCACCCTAACTGCGCTAAGGGGCCCAAAGTCCAATGAGTACCTTTAGGATTTCACAGGTCATTTTTGTTTCAAGACTACTCCTCACGGTTTAGGGCCCCTAAAATGCCAGGGCAGTATAGGAACCCCACTAATGACCTCATTTTAGAAAGAAGACACCCCAAGGTATTCCGTTAGGAGTATGGTGAGTTCATAGAAGTTTTTATTTTTTTGTCACAAGTTAGCGGAAATTGATTTTAATTGGTTTTTTTCACAAAGTGTAATTTTCCGCTAACTTGTGACAAAAAATAAAATCTTCTATGAACTCACCATACTCCTAACGGAATACCTTTGGGTGTCTTCTTTCTAGAATGGGGTCATTTGTGGGGTTCCTATACTGCCCTGGCATTTTAGGGGCCCTAAACCGTGAGGAGTAGTCTTGAAACCAAATGTCGCAAAACGACCTGTGAAATCCTAAAGGTACTCATTGGACTTTGGGCCCCTTAGCGTACTTAGGGTGTAAAAAAGTGCCACACATGTGGTACCGCCGTACTCAGGAGAAGTAGTATAATGTGTTTTGGGGTGTATTTTTACACATACCCATGCTGGGTGGGAGAAATATCTCTGTAAATG
The DNA here is from genome assembly GCF_040937935.1 of Hyperolius riggenbachi. Lineage (NCBI taxonomy): Eukaryota > Metazoa > Chordata > Amphibia > Anura > Hyperoliidae > Hyperolius > Hyperolius riggenbachi. Next base: position 146,181,044 of record NC_090646.1, on the reverse strand, counting down.
ACAATTGTTTGATTTTTTTTTACACACAATTGTCCATTTACAGAGAGATTTCTCCCACCCAGCATGGGTATGTGTAAAAATACACCCCAAAACACATTATACTACTTGTCCTGAGTACGACGGTACCACGTGTGACACTTTTTTGCAGCCTAGGTGCGCTAAGGGGCCCAACGTCCTATTCACAGGTCATTTTCATGCATTTGTTTTCTAGACTACTCCTCACGGTTTAGGGCCCCTAAAATGCCAGGGCAGTATAGGAACCCCACAAGTGACCCCATTTTAGAAAGAAGACACCCCAAGGTATTCAGTTATGTGTATGGCGAGTTCATAGAAGATTTTATTTTTTGTCACAAGTTAGTGAAAAATGACACTTTGTGAAGAAAAAAAAAACAATAAAAATCAATTTCCGCTAACTTTTGACAAAAAATAAAATCTATGAACTCGTCATACACCTAACAGAATACCTTGGGGTGTCTTTTTCTAAAATGGGGTCACTTGTGGGGTTCCTATACCGCCCTGGCATTTTACGGGCCTAAAACCGTGAGTAGTCTGGAAACCAAATGTCTCAAAATGACTGTTCAGGGGTATAAGCATCTGCAAATTTTGATGACAGGTGGTCTATGAGGGGGCGAATTTTGTGGAACCGGTCATAAGCAGGGTGGCCTTTTAGATGACAGGTTGTATTGGGCCTGATCTGATGGATAGGAGTGCTAGGGGGGGTGACAGGAGGTGATTGAGGGTGTCTCAGGGGGTGGTTAGAGGTGAAAATAGATGCAATCAATGCACTGGGGAGGTGATCGGAAGGGGGTCTGAGGGGGATCTGAGGGTTTGGCCGAGTGATCAGGAGCCCACACGGGGCAAATTAGGGCCTGATCTGATGGGTAGGTGTGCTAGGGGGTGACAGGAGGTGATTGATGGGTGGCAGTGACAGGGGGTGATTGATGGGTGATTGATAGGTGATTGACAGGTAATCAGTGGGTTATTACAGGGAAGAAGAGATGTAAATATTGCACTGGCGAATTGATAAGTGGGGGTCTGAGGGCAATCTGAGCGTGTAGGCGGGTGATTGGGTGCCCGCAAGGGGCAGATTAGGGTCTGATCTGATGGGTAACAGTGACAGGTGGTGATAGGGGGTGATTGATGGGTAATTAGTGGGTGTTTAGAGGAGAGAATAGATGTAAACACTGCGCTTGGGTGGTGATCTGATGTCGGATCTGCGGGCGATCTATTGGTGTGGGTGGGTGATCAGATTGCCCGCAAGGGGCAGGTTAGGGGCTGATTGATGGGTGGCAGTGACAGGGGGTGATTGATGGGTGGCAGTGACAGGGGGTGATTGATGGGTAATTGACAGGTGATTGGCAGGTGATCAGTGGGTTATTACAGGGAAGGACAGATGTAAATAATGCCCTGGCGAATTGATAAGGGGGTGTCTGAGGGCAATCTGAGCGTGTAGGTGGGTGATTGGGTGCCCGCAAGGGGCAGATTAGGGTCTGATCTGATGGGTAACAGTGACAGGTGGTGATAGGGGGTGATTGATGGGTAATTAGTGGGTGTTTAGAGGAGAGAATAGATGTAAACACTGCGCTTGGGTGGTGATCTGATGTCGGATCTGCGGGCGATCTATTGGTGTGGGTGGGTGATCAGATTGCCCGCAAGGGGCAGGTTAGGGGCTGATTGATGGGTGGCAGTGACAGGGGGTGATTAATGGTTGATTGACAGGTGATTGACAGGTGATCAGGGGGATAGATGCATACAGTACACAGGGCGAGGGGGGGTCTGGGGGGGGGGGGTCTGGGTAGAATCTGAGGGGTGGGGGGTGTGATCAGGAGGGGGGGGGGTAAAAAAAAAATAGCATTGACAGATAGTGACAGGGAGTGATTGATGGGTGATTAGGGGGGTGATTGGGTGCACACAGGGGTCTGGGGGGTGGGCAGGGGGGGTCCTGAGGGGTGCTCTGGGCGATCTGGGGCAGGGAGGGGGGGAAATCAGTGTGCTTGGGTGCGACATAGGGTGGCTGCAGCCTGCCCTGGTGGTCCCTCGGACACTGGGACCACCAGGGCAGGAGGCAGCCTGTATAATACACTTTGTAAACATTACAAAGTGTATTATACACTTTGTATGCGGCGATCGCGGGGTTAACATCCCGCCGGCGCTTCCGTATGGCCGGCGGGATGTTGCGGCGGGTGAGCGGCGGCAGGCGCCGGCGGAGGATCGCGTCACGGATGACGCGATCACTCCGCCCATGCCCTTACAAGGACCGCCGCCTCTGTGGGTGAGCCGGTCCTTGCAGGGCACACTTCCCGGCCGCCTCTGTGCGTTAGGCGGTCGGGAAGTGGTTAAACTAAAAACATGTGTTTGTTATAGCTCATACAAATCGTAAAATAAATTTGCACAGTTTTTACTTCCCGATTCATGGAAGCAGACATATCGTTAACAGCCTGTGCTTTCAAATGGGCTTATCTGCTTATCTGCCATAGGCAGTCATGTGACAAAGGGGAGGATCAAATTACAACTTGTGATTAGACACAGATGAGGGGGAATTAGACAGGCTAAACTCTCTAAATATATACAGGGTGCATTTCTCTACGTTTTCCTTCTGTCCTGTGCAAGAGTTCAGGTCCACTGTAACCGATTCCCATTTACTATTTAAAGGGACTCCGAGCAGTGCAGAAACTATGGAAAGATGCATATCATTTTAAAGCACTCTTTCTCCTCTTTCCAATGATATATAAAACCGCCACCCTACACCTTTTAGTTTTCGCTATTTTCGCGATCAAAATTGCCGCTGCCGCGATTTCGATCGCGAAAATAGAGAAAACTAAAAGGCGTAGGGTGATGATTTAGGTGTTGCCAGGAAGAGGAGAAAGAGAGCTTTAAAATGATATCCATCTTTCCATAGTTACATTGTATTACACAGGGCGACTTTTTCTGCTGAATGGAGCTGCTGAGTTTGAGAAAAAGTCGCCCTGTGTAATACAATGTAACTATGGAAAGATGGGTATCATTTTAAAGCTCTCTTTCTCCTCTTTCTGGCGACACCTAAATCTTCGCCCTACGCCTTTTAGTTTTCCCTATTTTCGCGATCGAAATCGCGGCCGCTGCAATTTTGATCGCGAAAATAGGGAAAACTAAAAGGCGTAGGATGGCGGTTTATATATTATTGGAAAGAGGAGAAAGAGAGCTTTAAAATGATATGCATCTTTCCATAGTTTCTGCACTGCTCGGAGTCCCTTTAAACTAAATACCATTTAAAATGTAACAGATAAATAAACAAAAACTCTGCGTTTGTCAAAATCATGAAAAAAGGGTAACATCCATTTGAAGACAGACCTGCCCCATTTTTCCTCTGGAGAAACAGATACAGCGGTGTCTATGGGTAACGTCATGCTCACATGATGATGACTCTTCAGATTGTAAGTAATTACTGGAGTAACTGCTTTAGACGAGGTGGACATCTCAAACACAATACTGAAGTTCACAACTTGCTCCTGTAATATAAAAAAAAAGCATCAATACAGTAATATTTCACTTATGGATGAAGCATAAGGACCAGTTCACACTGCACAGATCCGTGGAATGGATCAGTTTTTAATCCGTGACCCACTGTTCCATTAGCACATAGTCAATGCAACTCGTCCATTGCTTGATCTGTTCTAACAGAGCAATGTGAACACATCCTATTGATTAACATAGTACCTGTTCACCACCGTTAGTATCCATTCCGTGTAGTTCAAGTAAAAAGACTAATTCTATTGCCAGTGTGAACCAGGCCTTATGGTGGCGTTAATCCTTGTGGGTGATTTACAAAAGTACAGAACACATGCAGAAAACAATCAATGCTACTTTATAATATACAGATATATATGTGGGTCCCCCCCCCCCCTGAAAAAACAGTGCAGTTCCTTCCTACAGACTGCAATAACCGCATCATTCAGCCGTAGGTGAAAGGTTGAAGGTAAGGGGAGGAGTTAATATGCCCCACCCATTGTGAGCCAGGATAGCCCACATAGCTTTCAGCACTTTGTTATCAGGAGGGGGAAGGGAGGAGAGGAACCAGGCAAGAGAGGTGCAGTAAATTCTCTTATCACCTGAAAATGAGCCAATGAAATGCAGCTATCTAATAGGAATGATAGATTGGGGTGACATTTATGAGTACATTTGAAATCGGCGCCGTTAGACTTGGGCGCAGGCTACAGCGGTATATGGCTGATCCTGCTTCTGCACAAGTCCGGGCCTATTTAATTACTATTCCCCCTCCAGGCCGCCATGGATAGTGGGGGAATAAAATAATTCGGCTTACAGCGATTGCTGGAGGCTGAATTATTGTGTTTTTTAAGCAACCTCGGCTCCGTCTTCTGATGGAGCCGACGTTACTCACTGAGCACTTCAATAGGAATGATTCCTATTGTAGTCTATGGAGGCGCTGGCTGCTACCAAATCTAGCAGTGCTGAAAAGCACTGCTCCGACATTTATCCTGGGTGTGTATGTGGCTTATGTATGGATGATAGTCTACTTTTGTCTGCAGGCTCAGTTACCTATATTAATGTCCTAAGTATCTAAGGCCTGGTGCACACCAGAGGAGTTTTTTTTAGCGTTTTGAGTTTTTAAATCTGCTGCTAATGTTATCCTATGTGTCTGTGCACACTGGAGCAATGAGGTTTTGTAAAAAACCCCATAGCATTACATTGGGAAGAGCTTTTGAAACCTCTAAAAGCTCTTCCCAATGTGATGCTATGGGATTTTTTACAAAACCTCATTGCTCCAGTGTGCACAGACAGATGGAATAACATTAGCAGCAGATTTAAAAACTCAAAACGCTCAGAAAAACTCCTCTGGTGTGCACCAGGCCTTAGACCATTATTCACTTACCATATTTAGTATTTTTTTCTCCTTCTTTTTCACATTTTTGCGTCTGTCATCATCCTCAATCCTTAAAATGTAAAACAACAGAATAACTTTTAAATGTCTAAAGTAATAAATGTATAATTTGTAGACAATGCAGAATTTCTCACGGCATAAAGTTTAGAATGTCCTTGCAGGGAGAGTCATCTGTGAGAGCGGAGGAGGTGCTGACCCCAGTGTTTGGCCAGACATAGAATGAGCTCTTCTTAATGTTCAGCACCAGAGATTCACCCTGAAGTTTCCTCCCAAGACCCTTTAGTGCCCCCACAAGTGCCTTCCTGCAGGAGGTATCTGGGAACAAGCAAAACATTACGCTGTATTAAGAAACAAAGGAACTGGCAATGGCATGGCAATGTGTGCACAGAACAGTTTGGAAAATGTAACAATGAAAACTAGCAAGGGAATAGAAAGAGGAACAAAATATTTAGGTGGACATAAAACACATACAGATAACAGTTTAACCCATTCAGGTTCCGTGGTTTTCACGTGAGAAATGTTCACCTCCCATTCATTAGCCTATAACTTTATCACTACTTATCACAATGAACTGATCTATATCTTGTTTTTTCCGCCACCAATTAGGCTTTCTTTGGGGGGTACATTTTGCTAAGAGCCACTTTACTGTAAACGCATTTTAACAGGAAGAATAAGAAAAAAATGGAAAAATTCATTATTTCTCAGTTTTCAGCCATTATAGTTTTAAAATAATACATGCCTCCATAATTAAAACTCACGTATTGTATTTGCCCATATGTCCCGGTTATTACACCGTCAAAAATTATGTCCCTATCACAATGTATGGCGACAATATTTGATTTGGAAATAAAGGTGCATTTTTTCCATTTTGCATCTATCACTATTAACAAGTTTAAAATAAAAAAATATATAGAAATATTTCATCTTTACATTGATATTTAAAAAGTTTAGACCCTTAGGTAAATATTTACATGTTTTTTTTTTATTGTAATGGTTTTTTTTTATAGTAAACATTTTATTTGGGTAGTTTTGGGAGGGTGGGAGGTAAACAATAGATTTATAATGTAAATGTGTGTTCATTTTAATTTATTTTTATTTTCAGTTGTAGTATTACTTTTTGGCCACAAGATGGCGGCCATGAGTTTGTTTACATGACGTCACTCTAAGCGTAACACACACTTAGAGTGACGCATCCGGGAGGGAACGGCCAGAAAAGGCGCAGCTTCCGAGAGAAGCTGTCGCTTTTTCAGCGGGGGAGAGGAATCAATGATCGGGCACCGTAGCCCGATACATTGATTCCCTGGCTACCGAATCCGCGGCTGGGAGTGCGCGTGCACGCGCGCGATCGGCCGCGGTAGCGCGCATGGTTCCTGGACATAGTTTCTACGTCCAGGAACCAAAATAGGTTAAAGTACACATGAAGTGGGAGTCATATGGAGGCTACCATTACCATATTTATTTCCTTTTAAACAATACCAGTTGCCTGGCAGTCCTGCTGATCTATTTGGCTTCAGTATTATCTGGATCACACCAGAAACAAGCATGCAGTTAATCTAGCTAGACTCCAGGCTGATACATCTGATCTGCATGCTTGTTCAGGGTCTATGGCTAAAAGTATTAGAGACAGATGATCAGAAGGACAGCCAGGCAATTTGCATTGCTTAAAAGATAATAAATATGTCAGCCTCCATATTCCTCTCGCTTTAAAACTGCATTCAGGGCAGGGCCAGCTCCACAATGCCCTTAGCGAAACTAGATTTTGTTGCCTCCCTCTCCCCTTCTGATGAAGATCGCAATGCTGCTACCTACTGCCACAATAGTAAGATACCAGCCTCCCTACACGCTTGGACACTATTTTGGCAGTTAGGCCTGGTGCACATCGAGCGGTTTTTGAAGCGTTTCGCAAACCGCTTCCCCCTGTGAAAACGCTTGGCTAATGTATTTCAATGGGATGTTATTAGTTATTTTATTATACACAAAAACACTCTAAAAAAACGCTAGGCATGTTTAGAAAACGTCTGTAAACATGCCTAGAATCACTCTGAAATCTGCTTCAAAAACCTCTAGCGGTTTGAGGATCTGCTAGCAGTTTTGGTGTGTACTGGGCCTTAGACTTAGCAACTGTTGTTCAGGAAATCCCTGAGAATCTCTTATGAGAAGTCCAAAACCTGTTGGTTCTGTTAAATTTTAACTGCTTACTTGATTCACTGTCGTCTTCCTTTAAAGAGGAACTCCGGCGAAAATAATATAATGAAAAAAGTCCTTACTTTTTATAATAATTATGTATAAATGATTTAGTCAGTGTTTGCCCACTGTAAAATCTTTCCTCTCCCTGCTTTACATTCTGAAATGTATCACATGGCGACATCTTTACTGCCGGCAAGTGATCTCTGTGGAAGGAGATGCTGCTTTTTTGGCAACAACAAACAACAAATAACATTCGTAAAGCGCTTTTCTCCCATAGGACTCAAAGCGCATAAGCATGGCTCAGACCAATAATTGGTTGATTGGTAAATCGTGGTACAGAGGAAGAATTCCATAAGTCTGGAAATACCAGGCTAAACTGGTGGCTTTTCAGTCTGAATTTGAATACATCCAGGGAAGGGGCTGTCTTTACTGGGTATGGTAGGGAGTTCCAAAGAGTAGGGGCAGCATGACAGAACGCTCTGTCTCCAAAGGTTTTGAGGTGCACTTCGGGAGTGGCCAAGTTTATGGAACCTGCTGATCTGAGGTTGTGAGAGGTGTGGTTCAGCTTCAGCAAGTCCTTCATGTATCCAGGGCCCAAATTGTGCAGTGATTTGAATGCCAGCAGTCCAATCTTGAAGAGTATTCTCCATTTTACTGGTAGCCAGTGCAGTGAGCGAAGGATCTGTGTAATGTGACAGTGGCGAGGCTGGTTTGTTAGCAATCTGGCAGCAGCATTCTGCATTTATTGCAGGCGGTGCAGGTCCTTGTTTGGGAGGCCAGCATAAATGGCAGTTGATAACAGCTGTTATTTCTCACAATGCAACAAGACTCCCACGGTGTGATGTCAGCACCCTGGTGAGCAACTGACAAGCACTCGTATCTGGCATCAGGCAATCCCCGCCTGTGGTGGATACTGGGGATCTTGCTGTAAGTGAAATGACAGTTGTCTTTTTATGCATAGTTTAGTTTACCTAAATTGTTGTAGTTGCTCTCTAGAACTATACTACTGCCTGATCCACCCAATATTTGGCTATTAAACTGTTACAACTTTTAAACGTCGCCATTTACATTCAGTAGAATGTTACTTTTACATGATTTGTAAAGCTACATACTCCCCGTTGCATGCGCGCACGCGAAAAGGGAGCGTCAGCTCCCTGCCGGCGACAGCTGTCCACACGTCTCGCCAGAAAGGCAGAGACGCGGCGGAAGCTGTTTGTGAATGGAGCATCCCTTGGCCGGATTCACACGCGTAGGTCTCCTGTCACTAGCCCGCGTACTCACGCGTGACTAGCGACAGTTCCGGCGAAGTTGGGGCAACAGCTGTAGCCGGCGATAGAACATGTCAATCGCCTGGCGACAGCTCCGACGGGCGACGGTTCGGGGCGCACGCATTATACACACGGGCGACCTGTCGCCGCAACACGCGCGTGCCACGTGGTTGCCAGCGACGGCCGTACCCCGTGTGTATGGGCCTTAAGTCTTGACAAATCTGACAACAAAGACTGCTGAACAGTAAAAAGACAGAGGGCCTGATGCACTGTACTGCAGCAAAGTTGCCGTGTGCAGGGAGTGCAAGGCAATTGCTGTTACTAACCCCAGGGGAGCACCCCACATTCACCATTTAACGCCACTTGATTATGATTGAAATAATGATAAGTACAGAGAGTGCAAAACCCCTGATCCATCTTATTTTTCTAGAGAGATGAGGCAATACATTTCTATCAGGCCCATTGTGATTCTACATACCATCAGCTGCTGCCACATCAAAGGCCAGGCAGAGGCCACCTCGTGTCCTAAAAATGATTTCAGCCGCTTCTGACACAACCTGTACAACCAGAGGAAATCGTTTTAGGTGTTTAGATTCCTTGATAAATTCAATAACAATAATAAAAGGAAAATAAAAATCAAATTGTACTAAAATAGACAATAGATCATGTTATGGTAGTACCAACTTATTTCTAGAACACAGTAAAAGCTCCACCCACATGAAATAATATACTTCAATTGCAGGGAAACAAGCACCAGTCGGTCTCACTTCCCCCACCTAGAAGCTTATGAGGGTGTTCTGTTCTGGCAACTGCTTTCTCCAAATTAAAGCGGATCCGAGATGAATAACTATAACAAGTAACTTGTCTATATATCTTATCTAAAGTTTAGATAGTTTACACAGCAAATCTAGCTGCAAACAGCTTGAATAGAATATGATTATGTCTTCCTGTGATACAATGACAGCAGCCATGTTGTTTGCAAACATTACACAGAGGCAGGCTTATCTGCATCTTGAGCAAAAAAAAAATAATAATTCCCCCTCCTCCTCCCCCTCCCCTCTGCCTCTGAAATCTCTGGTTAGTAATACCTCCCTCTCCTCCTGTCCAGACTGAGCTCCCATGAGCCCTTGCTACTGTCTGAAAGTGCCAAGGCCCTCTGAAAACCTGTGAGTGTGGCTTGTTTAATTTACAGGGAATTAGAGTATTAAAACAAAAAACAAAGTATTTGGCTTGAGGAATGCCCTATAAACAATAGGAAAGGAACACAATTATGCAATGAGTAAAAGTTCATTTCGGATCCACTTTAAGTAAAAATTTTGATTATGCAGAATCCACAAAATGACACAGCACTAGTTAGCTTTTCAATGTCTACGAAGCAGTTTACAAATGGAAATGTTGGTTCTACTCTCACCACTGAAACATCTTATGCTGGGAATACACGTTTCGTTTTTGCCTTCATTTTAGCCTTCGTTTCGATTGTGCCTTTTGTCCTTTTCGTTCCCGAAATAATCGAACGTACGGTTAATATCACCACCCACGGTTTCATTTTTTTTTTCGATTCTGATGGTTTCGTTTTTCCAATGATCGAAGGCTGCAAAGAAACGAAACGAAAATCCCTTTTTACAGGGACGGACTAACATAAACGAACCATATAATCGATCTGAACAGCCATCAAGCCTACCAATGGCTCGATTAGATGGATAAAGAGCGATAATATCAAACATGTTCGATCACTAGTCGTTCGTTTTTGGGGTCTATTAATCGAAACTATAATGAGATTATGACTAATTTTCACATACGTTTTCACAATTGAATTTTTATTTGCCAAATGTAGATAAAGAACATACAATACAGTTTTGTAGGTCAAGCAGAAGAACATTGATCAGTCTTGGAAGATACATGACTAGATTAAGACCTTTTAACAGCAGAAAAATTGTATCAAAACAGATCATGAACAGCAGAAACATATCTATATTGAAGCGTATAGGTTTTTAACATTGCGAGGCTGCTTTGTTAGTCCAGAACCTTCAAACAATGTTAAAAGTGTTATAAACTGCAATCTAGGGCCCTCCCACAAGGCCACCTGAGGGGGAGGGAAAGAGAAGAATAAAAGAAGACAGGAAGAGAAAAGGGTTTAGTTCTTTGGGCTTCAGGTCTGCATAATGTCTTTATATGTCTGAGAACATTGGAATTCATTCCATAGGGACCAAGTAATGGTATACTGCTCACTACGATCCTGTGCCAACAGTATAATATGTTCCATAGTCTCAATTGCCTCGACCCGCCTGACCCAGGCTTTGATTGTAGGAGCAGTTGCTGCTTTCCAATTCAATGGGACAAGAGCCCTTGCCGCATTGATTAGATGGATTTTCAGGGATTTTTTATATGATTTGACTGGGTCAGACGTGTCATGAAGCAAAAAGAGGCCCGGAGAGAAAACAACGCTCTCACCCAGAATATGTTCCATCAGCCTATGTATATCCAACCAGTATGATTCAATTAAGCAACAAGACCAAAAGATGTGAAAAAGAGTGCCCACATCTGTATTACATCTCCAACAGTCAGCAGAGGTAGATGGAAACACCCTCTGAATAGTGTAAGGGGTTTTATACCAGCGTGTTAGAATTTTGTATCCCAGTTCTTGTGTATTGGTATTGAGGGACCCCTTGTGGTTTAACAAACAGATTTTTGACCATTGGTCATTGGCAATCTCCCTACCCAAATCAGTTTCCCATTGAGTTTGGAACCTATGTTTGAATTCCTCAGTGCCAGTTGTTAACATCTTATAAATCATAGAGATCAGGTGATTCGGTTTAATAGCATTAGAGATAAGGTTCTCAAGGTCCGTAGGCATTTTAGTCCAGTCTGTGGATCTGCGTCTAACATTTAGGAAATGCCTGATCTGGAAGTATTGCCATTGTGTTAGCTTGACGTCCTCTCTTAAAGCTGTCATCTGTGGAAATGATAGTATTGTACCTCTACTGAGGAAGTCTTGGACTCTAGGGCAGCAAGCACCTGGCCAGTTCCTCAGGAAAGGGATGTCTGAGGCCACAGAAAAGTCTGGGTTATCTGTAAGAGATTCCAGTCTACTAGGACATGAGACTTGTTTTAACGATGGGAGGATTTTCCTTAAGGTTTTTATGGTTGCCGTCATGAGGGGGTTACCCCATTGGGATTGGATCTTGGCCGGGCAGGTAGACCAGCCCAGGGTTTGAATCTTGCATTCGGCCGAGGCCTGTTCTATTTTAACCCAGTTTTTAGGTGATATATTATTGGCCCATTCGACCACTCGACAGGCTTGGGCCGCTATGTGGTATTTGTATAGATCTGGAAGAGCCATGCCACCCTCTTCTTTTTGCAGGAATAAAGTGGATCTTTTTAAACGCGAGGGGTTGTGTCCCCAGATGAATTTAGAAATTTGGCTTTGAAGGTCTTTGATGAATTTAGGTGGTAAGGAGATAGGGATGCATTGACTAATATATAGGAAGCGTGGTAATAAGTTCATTTTAACTGAAGCCATGCGGCCAAACCATGAAAGGCTTTTTTGTTGGCCCCATCTCAGTAAGTCATCTCTCAAGGCAATCCCCAAAGTAGTATAGTTCAAGGAGTAAAGGTCACTTAGGTTTGTTGGAATATTGATCCCTAAATATCTGAGGGAGTCTCTGGCCCACTTGAAAGCACAGGATCGCTTACAGTGTTGGATAAGGGGATTTTCCAGGGAGATGTTCAGAGCTTGGGATTTATGAAAGTTTATTTTAAGATTTGAAATGACGCCAAACTCCCTGAATTTATTGATTAGGACAGGCAGAGACACCAGCGGGTCCTGGAGATAAAACAAAAGGTCATCCGCAAATGCCGAGACCACATGTATGGTGTCATCTGCTAGTATCCCCCTAATGTCTCTGTCTGCCCTCACAGCGTTAAGGAATGGTTCCAGAGTGAGAATATATATGAGGGGGGACAGGGGACAACCTTGCCTTGTTCCATTTGAAATGAGCACTGGCTCAGACAAAGCACCATTAGCCTTCATCCTGGCCGAGGGGTTGGTGTATAGAAGCCCAATCCATTGTAACATGGGGGTGCCCAGGCCCAGGCTCGACAGGGTGGCACGCATATAATCCCACGCCACCCTGTCGAAAGCTTTTTCGGCATCAGTGGAAAGGAGGAACGCGCTGATCTTGTGAGCCTTTGCGTAAGCCATTACACCTATCGTACGCATTACATTGTCTTTAGCTTCTCTGCCTGGGACAAAACCTGACTGATCTAGTTCAATGTGGTTCGGTATAAAGGGTAGTATCCTGTTTGCCAGGATTTTAGCAAGTAACTTTGCGTCTAGGTTCAGTAGTGAAATTGGTCTATAATTAGAACAACATTGGGTATCTTTTTCTGGCTTAGGGATAACTGAGATATGTGCCTCAAGAAATTGCCTAGAGGGGACCGTGGAGGACGAGATCCCGTTGAAAGCCTCCACAAAAAGTGGGCCTAGGATCTGTTTAAATGATTTGTAGTATTGAGCTGTCAGTCCATCCGGACCCGGTGTTTTGCCTGGTTTAAGGGCTTTTACTGCAATTAAGAATTCATCCACTGCCAGCGGAGCCTCCAGGTCCTCCTTGTCCCCCTCAGACAGCCCAAGAGGTTTAGCATACTGTTTAAGAAATTCCTTGATTTTGGCCTTTCTTAGTTCTGGGTTCATGTTAGGTGAATCTGAGCTCAAGTTATAGAGGGAGTTGTAATACACTCTAAATTCTTCCGCTATCTCATCAGATTTTACCATTTTCTTTTGTGTTTTGGGATTTATCAGGCAGGGAATGTTAGATTGGAGAGACTGTTTTCGTAAGGCCCTGGCCAGGTACCTGCCACTCTTATTGCCAGTTTCATAGAAAATACGTTTCCCCTTTAGAATCTTTCTTTTGGCATCTGAGAACAGTAGTTTATTTAGTTTGTCACGACATTCAGTCAGTTCTGTCAGGGTACTAACTGCCAAGGATTGTTTGTGTATTTTTTCTAGTCTGGCAATATTGATCAATAGAGTTTGAATGCCCTCATTGCGTTCTTTTTTCAATTTAGAGCCTAGTTGGATAAATCTGCCTCTGATCACCGTCTTATGTGCCTCCCACACTGTCAGCTTAGAAACGTCAGGAGTGTCGTTTTGTTCAATGTAAGAAGATAGTGCAAGAGAGAGCTCTTGTATTCTAGATTTGTCTGCTAGGATATTAGGATTGAGTCTCCAACACCATGATTTAGATATGTTCTGTACAGATTTCATGGTAAGGAAGATTGGAGCATGGTCTGAGATAGATTTGCTTCCGATCTTAGAATCCAACACTAGGGACAAGTCTCTTTGAGCAATAAAGAAATAGTCTATCCTAGAGTATTTATTATGTAGCGGGGAAAAAAAAGTAAAGTCTCTTTCCGTTGGATGAGAGATGCGCCATTGGTCCATTAAGGTTAGTTGTTGTAGTTTTTGCCTAATGAATTTAATTGCTCTGTACGAAAGGACAGATGAGCCATTTGAACAATCTAGCAGGGGCTGCAAGGGTACATTAAAATCCCCACCTAAGATCAGAACGCCTTGAGTGAAGTTTGCAAGTTTTGACAGCGTGGAGGCAACAAAAGAGGGCTGGTTTCTATTAGGAGCATAAAGTGTAGCAAAGGTCATTACCTGGGAACTGATAGTCCCTTTGACAAACAATGCACGTCCCTCTGGGTCTGATTCCACCTCATCCACCACAAAAGGAAAATCCCTATGCATGAAGATGGACACTCCTTTGGTCTTGGATGTAGGGGAGGCAGAGTGGAAGGATAGTGGAAATCTATTATCACACTTAGCTGGAACATGGTTCATTCGAAAATGTGTCTCCTGCAAAAAGGCAACCTGAACCTTTTCTTTCTGTAAGAAATTAAAAACAGTCGATCGTTTCTCTGGGATATTGAGACCGTTAACATTCAGGCTAACAAGTTTCCATGAGGATAGGTGTCTATTCTCACTATTCACCCTGTTTGAGAGCACGGTAGTACATGGTCTGGGCGGCCTTCCAGACCCAGAAGGAGAATGAGTAGACATTATGACAAGACAGTAGTATTGAGGCACTAAAGCAAAAAAAAAAAAGAAGAAAAAAAAAGGGAGAGACTAAACAAGAAAAAGAAAAGTAAGTAGAGTGAATGGTGACCCGTGGGAGGGGGGCTCATATAACAGCTTTTATGCACCTTTAGTAAGGAGCAGGAATTAACCCACGCGGGCGCACCAGGGGAGGGTGCGTCCACAACTAATGTGGGATGAGAAACCAGTGTATCTGAGACACTGTTTTGGGGTAAGTGTATGACGTGCGGATGGCTCTTACCTCTGGAGGCAATAGTAAGAATTAGTACACGTATAAGCCTGTCTAAGCAACAGTGCGCATACGTATTAAACTAGGGAAGTAGTTGTAAATACACCAGGTGTAAAATCCATCCACGCCGTCCGCCCTTGTATTGATTTATTATGTGTACATCCCCTCAGCTATCCACTTATGACTGCCCTAGACAGCTAGACAATTCAGCTTTTAACAGCAAAGTGAAAATGAAATATAAAAGATAAGAACAGGAAGGCAATTCTTGGGTATATAAACCTGTAAAACGACATATATAACTCACATATTACTTTAATTATAAGCTAACTATCCCAGTACCCCCAGAAAGATGTACAGCTTATTTCTTCATGCAGGTTTACCTCGGATCATGGGCCTATGCCTGCCATCTCTTCAGCTTTCTAATCTGGCACCCCCAACCTCCCTCCCCTTGACTCCCATCGAGTCCCCACTTTAGAGGGCCACACCAAACCAGCGATACATAAGCATAATCCCCCGGGGAAGGCGCTCCCCGCCCCGCCCTCCCGGGAAGGGCCCCCCCAAAACGGAGGGCCCGACCAGGGAGGGCACGACAGCCGAGTCCACCCCCGTCCAAACAACCATAATTTGCTCAGATTCTCCCAAGTCTCATGCATGGTGCCATCAGAAGTTTCAGCAGAGTCCCAGCGTTCCAGGCCAAAAGGCAACGTGCCCACTCCACCAAGCCAAGTCAATCATTGCTTGCCATCACATCAGATATGTCTATAAAATGGCCCCCATAAAGGCACACCCCGCATCAGCCCGCACTGACAAGGGAGACTCAAGTGATTCAGCAGATGTGCACCCCGGCCAAGATAGGCCCAGCATAAACTTCGCTACATACTATGGGTCTTGAGAAGAGAGGTAGGTATAACATCACCAGTTCAAAAAGGGTAGGTCGGAGAAATTAGGCAGTTCCCAGCTAAATAACCTAGCATGCAAGCATTGTGAGGGTAATTAAAGAGATAAACAACTCATCTGGATCCTTTAGTCTCCATCCGAAAGCGTGTGGTCAGGGCTGCAGTGTTGCGCGCCCTCTTGGATTTCTTGATCCTCTGTGGTGTCTTGTTCCACCTCCTCTGAGGCCTCTTGATCACGATCAATCTTGGAGCGTTTGTTGGTGGAGGTTTCTAAAGTAGCCGGATCGGTGTCCCAGTCAGGAATGGAAATGCGCTGGAGACCAAGATCTTTACAGAAGCTTGTAATTTCTGAAGTATGTCTAATGATGAAAACTTTACTTCCCTGCTGGACTGCAAGTGCAAAGGGGAAGCGCCATTTATAACTTAGACCCTTGTTTTTTAAAGCAGTTAGCAAGGGTTTGAGAGCTCTCCTTTTCGCAAGCGTAAGAGGTGAAAGGTCCTGATATAGTTGGATCGGGCTACCATTAAAGAGTATCTCCTCCTGTTCTCTCGCTGCTCGCATGATCTCTTCCTTCAATGGGAAAGATTCCATACAGCAAATTATATCACGCGGCTTATCACCCTCAAGGACTCTCGGTTTCAGCGCGCGGTGTGCTCTGACAAAGCCTATCTGGGTATCTGCAGGTCTCTCCAGTAAATCATTAAAGATGGCTGACAGGGCCTTAGTAATGTCTGAAGAGGCCACGTTTTCTTGTACCCCTCGCACCCGTATGTTCGCTCTGCGGCCTCTATTATCGAGGTCTTCCAGCCTTCTAGCGTGATCCGTAAGTCTCTCATTGTGTGAGACGGAGGTTTTCTGAAGGGAGGCTATCTGAGAGTCCCTTTTGGCGCCTGCGGCCTCTATTGTACATATACGTACTCCGATTGCAGCCACATCCTGGCGTACTTCCGCAATCGCTGAATGAAAGGAGGCTTTTATGTCATCCGCAAAGGCTTTCATATCTGCCAGCGTGGGTGCTTTTTTCAGCTTATCACCCACCTTATTAGATGTGGAGGCTGGCGGAGAGGAATCCGGCGAGGTTGTTGGAGCCACCGTCTCCTTTACTGGCGCCATCTTGGGGGTCTGGGATCTGAGGCTGTGTGAGCGGAATAGATCGGGAACCGTTCTGCCGATTGGAACCGGAATGGATTTTTCCTGTGGTGCGGTGGATTGCTGTCTTCGGGCGCTCCTCATAGCCACGTAAGGACAGCTGAGTGGATTGTGGGGTGAAGCTTTAGGCGGACAGCGTGCCGGAGCTCTGAGTTAAGCGGCCATCTTGAGACAGCGTCAAGCCACGCCCCCACATACGTTTTCAACACTCGATTCGTTTACTGAACGAATCAAAGGCTAAAACGAAGGCAAAAACGAAACGTGTATTCCCAGCATAAGAGATATAAACCAGATAGCATGCAACTTATTTTACTAGACCACAATGGCAGTAGGACCAAATGGGGCAACCTTTGTGCTAGCAGAAGTGACAATCAGGGAGTATAGGTCCTCTTGGTTTTGTCTAGGAGCCAGTACCTAATGCTTGTTCAGGGGCTATGGCTAAAAGTATTAGATGCAGAAAATCAGCAGGACAGCCAGGCAATTTACATTGTTTAAAAGGAAATAAATATGGCATCCTCCATATAACTCTCTTTACTGGAGGGCGCCTGGATTTGTAGTAACACCCCTGATGAAGTCCTTGCTTTATGCCATTTGGAGTATAGCCACACAGTAGAATATAGCTAAGCCAGATGTCACAATTTAGGTTCGAACTTTTTAATTCATTAGTTACATTAGTTAAAGGGAACCTAAACTGAGAAGGATATGGAGTTTTCCTTTTCAAGTAATACCAGTTGCTTGACTCTCCTGCTGATCCTGCGTCCCTAAGGTCCTGTTCACATTAGCAAACGCGGACGGCCGTGCGTTCTGAACGCAACGCATATGAACGCAAGCCATCTGCGTTTGTATGCGTTGCATGGCTGATCCCATTCACTAAAGTGAAGAAGGATACAGCCGGCACCATCATATGCTCTTTCAGAAATTTATTGACAGACTGTCATATAGTACAGAAGTACATCATGCGACGTTTCGGAACGATGGTGTGTTCCTTTATCAAGCCATGACAGTCACAAATATATGCATACATATCACCATTTTTATACTACATCATACAGTTCAAAGCATCCAATCACAGTCCTCAATGCATCAAAGACCAATCCCTGTCCGATATGTCATAAACGGACCTGATGGGGAACAGTTTCAACAAAGAATTGAACCAATGAAAATGTCTCACTCACCTTCACATCTCTTCCTATGTCTGCACGCCTAATGTGCCAGCCCTCAACCCAACGTCACACCAGTGTTGCCAACTCATCCCTTTAATTACTGACGCCTATGAATTATACAGGTTTTGTGGCTAGGTAGATGCAGTTAAGGCACTGATTATGTGCAAATAGCCCCAGAACCTGTATAACTTAGATGTGTCAGTAATTAAAGGGATGAGTTGGCAACACTGCGTCACACTAGATGTATCCTCCCATCGGTCAGACGGACCTGATGGGGAACAGTGTGTCCAGTGGGCGGTGCCAGTAACTAAAGTGAATGGGTCAGCCGTGCTTTCTGGAAAAAATGCGTGCAGCATGTGTTCCCGGAACGCATGCAGTTTGAACATCAGACAGTGCACTCTATGCACTGTCTGATGTCGTGCATGTCGGCCTCCTGCACGCATTACCAAAACGCGGATGGAAATGCATGCAGTGTGAACGGGGCCTAATACTTTTAGCCACAGCCCCTCAACAAGCATGCAGATCAGGTGCTCTGACTGAAGCCAGACTGGTTTACCTGCATGCTTGTTTCAGGTGTGTGATTCAGACACTACTGCAGCCAAAGAGATTAGCAGGACTGACAAGCAACTGGTATTGTTTAAAAGAAAACATACACATCCCTCACAGTTAAGGTTTAAAGTTTAGCACATAATAACACGTGCATGCAATATTACCTACAATACCACTTCATAATTAGAGAAGAGAAAAGGTCACTTGTATTGTAATATATGTTTCTATTCAGACATACAGAATATGTGTTATCTTATAACTGATTACGAGGCAGCTGGGAAAAGCACATTGCTGTTTAATGAAAAAGTTTATCTGCATTTTCTCCATTTACAAACGAACAGCTGCCACGATACAATCCCCCAATAGCCCCACTTACCATGGCTGCAGCAGAAGAGCCGCACTCCACTTCCCTCCCTAACCACTCCCATGGATGACTATACGTTGTTTGATTGGTCACTTTTCCTTAAGCCCCACCCATAACAGGAACTAGACTGTCAACCTGGCCACTGCAGACTTTGACAGAACTCTGGCAGACTACAAATACCGGCGTGCAACGGTCTCATAGTAGCCAATAACAGCAGGGCTATACCGAGTAATTGATGCAGGGGAGTTGTAAATCACCATATGCTATTTTTACAATTGAAATATGTCATTCTTTTCAGCCGATGTACCGGGACTGTTTCATTCATTTTCACCGAGATTGTTGCAAGATATCTTGAAAGTGGAGATCACATATTCAGCTAGAGATTGTAAAAGATCCTCGTCTCCCTACTGTGATATGAGCCGTCCCGTTTCCAAGGCAACCACCGCTAACAACAGGCTGCTGCTGCAGTGCTGCAGGGAGACAGCTGGAGAGCGCCTGAAGAGGGAGCCAGAGCAGGCAGCAGCAGGTACAGCCGAGCTATTGGGGGGCAAGGATCAGTAATTGGGGGGCACTGTGCATATAAAGCTGATCTGTAATCTGACATGTCATCCTCCACCTCTCTGAGCTTTCCTCACACTTTTCTTATTTACACAACAACCCAAAAGAAAAGTTGGATGTTGGCCGCAAAATCCTTCAAACTTGTGACCCAGCCGTCAGGCAAACCTAAAATAATCATTTAATCCTCGGTGCTGATAAAAATCTGAAGGAGCTTAGTAACACAAACACATTGCATATCACAGCAAGTGCTTTTGAAAAAACTTTTCACCTTTGAACCCCAAAGGTGTTCCATCAAAATATAATAATACAATAATACAATAACATTTGTAAACCACTTTTCTCCCATAGGCCTCCCAAGAAAACATGCTATCTTCCTCAAGGTATTGGATTCATGCCTAGTACACACCATGCAATTTTCCGTCAGCTAGAGGGGTCGAATTGATTATTTCCGACAAGTCCGATCTGATTTCCGATTGTTTTCCTGATCGATGTAAAGAAGTGATTGGAAAATCGATCAGAAAAATATCGAAAATCAGATCGGACCTGTCAGAAATAATAGTTTCGACCCGTCTATCTGACGGAAAATTGCATGGTGTGTACCAGGCACAAGAAAGCTTTTTCTGAAGACATGCTATGCATCAAAATTTGCTACCTAAGGGAAGGTTAGGGCTAGGCACTGGCTAGAATGCTAGAATTACCTGAAGGTTAAGGTTAGTAACCAGGAAAGAGGTCAAGGTTAGATATTAGGAAACTAAGTAATGGTTAGGTACGGAGGGGGGGATTATGTTTCCATGCAACCAAAAGCAGTTTTGTTCACTGTAGTGATGTCTTGTATGCTCCAGGTCATTACTGTCATCTGAGACAGTCATTTGGGGTTTCTGTTTACCCCCTCTTATGTATGCTTGGCTCAGTCAAGCTTCATGTTCTGTCCATTGGAGAGAGGAGTGGAGGAGTAGAAGGAGGCCTTCTGGCATGGGCAACATTTAAACTTTATTCAAAATATTTTTACACCAGCTAAAAATCAGGATCAGTCTCAATTAAACAGGACAGTAGGATAAAAAACCCAGTAGGATAAAAAACCCACTAGCATATCCTTTCCTATGCCAGTACATATGTATTCTGAGGTACAGTATGTTCCCAATGTAACCAAGTTCAATAAATATTTAGTAAATATTCTGTAAATAGTATATTACTTACAAGAATAACAGTAAATCCCTATGTGCTAAATATAAAGTGTTGTCAAAACCCAAGTGTGATCCCGTAAATAAATATAAAGTGGCAATCAACACTGATTAAATGTAACAGACTGCATAGGTAAATAAGGAGCCAGGCCCATTTCTATAGGCGTGCAAATAGTGAGACCGCCCGGGGCGCTGGGCAGAGTAGCAGGGGAGGAGGGGCAGAGGCGGGGGAGAGCGGGCATTGTGGAGTTACAACTCACTTCTCCGATCCACGCACGCAGCCTCTATCTTCTTCCTGTCGCTGGCGTGATGATGTTACCGCATGTCATCACAGTGGGCACTGTTATCAACGCAAGGAGCACCTGCAACAGGAAGAAGATAGAGGCTGCGTGCTTGCGGCAGACACAGAAGGTGAGTTGTTAAGCTATGCCCGCTCTTCCCCGCCACTGTATACTGGAGGCACCTACCTAACCTATACTGTTGGCACCTACCTATCTAACCTATACTGGAGGCACCTACCTATCTAACCTATACTGGAGGGACCTTACTATCTAACCTATACAGGGGGCAACTATACTGGCTACCTATATAGGAGGTACCTACCTAGCTAACCTATACTGGCTCACCTACCTATCTAATCTATACTGGGGGCACCTATACCTGGCTACCTATAATGGGGGGACCTATAGCTAGCTACCTATATTGGGGGAAACTAGACCAGGTTAACCTATACTGCGGGCACCTATTCCTAGTTCCACGGGGGGGGGGGGGGGCGCAATTTTTACACCCTCGCCCTGGGTGCAATTTAGTCTAGAAACTACCCTGTAAGGAGCTAAAACAGACCTCAGAGAGACAGACCTGGTCACTAGCAGTAAATAGAGGCAGCCCCAGCCTAACGTGTATCATGGTGAAATTGCTTCATTAGAGGCCTAGGATTATATGGACATAATTACAATTTTTTCTGGTTTGCTAGACATTTAAAATATAGAGCTGGGCTTTTATAAGGTTATTTAGATGTACTGTATGTGAGATATTGTCCAGCTTATGGGCTGCAATTCGAAGCAGGTATTTTCGTTGCGCAGCACTGAGCTGGGCGCCGTCATAGCTCCAATACAATGCTGTGCGCCCCACATAGCTGTAATTCTCCCTCTAAGTTTTGACAACTTAGAGGGGGAATAGTATTTAACGCCACCTCGGAAATTAGCGGCAGCCGGGAGAGCCGTCATTAGGCTCTTCCTGTGCCGAACCGAGCGGCGCCAGAACAATATGTACTCCTGCAATTGTGAATCCCCTTCAAAGGTCGCTAATGCTCCTGCCTGTAATTGCTTCCTGTATCTCTCCCTGAAACAAATATGCAGATCAGAGGAGTCAGAGAAAAGACATTATGCCTGATCTCCATTCTTGTTCTAGGATCATCCACCAGGCAATTAGGCAGGTGCCTGGGGCCTAGTGGTTGTCAAGGGGCCCACCTGCCACTTTCTCTGACCTCTCTTACCAAACAACCACAATGGGAGCCCAAATCTTAATCCATCTCTGTTCTAATTGAGTGATTTAGAATGTGTTATAGTCAGCGACTCAGAATGACAGGCATGAAGATAGCATTTTTAGAAGGCATTCAGTATGGCAGCTTTTATAGGTGTTCCATGCCAGGGGTACTATAATGTAAGAAAATCTTACAACTGTGTGTTGACATTTTTGTTATCTTGTTTTATGAATAATTTGCAATTCTACAGTAAGGCAGCATACTGTACCTCCCAACTTTTTGAGATAAGAAAGAGGGACACGTAATCCATGCCCCTAATCACCCCCTGGACACACCCCTAATCACGCATACCATAAAGATTTCATGAGCAAAACATGTTATTTTATAATTCAAATCACACTGGTCCTTTCTATCCTGGTTGATTATTCTTAAAATCAACATTTGTAAGTAAGAAATATATCAATTCAAAGGATGGGAAAGTTAAAAATCAATTAAATACATGTTTCAGTAAAAAATACATATATTTATGTAGATCTGTACATCAGTCTGGAAAGAGGGACAAATGAGGGAGAAAGAAGGCCAGAGCAACAGGGTTCCCAAAGCAGCATAGTCCCTCAGTTTCAGCAGTTGCATAGCTGGGCTGTTTCATACAGTGATAACTCCTAAAAGCAGAATCTATAAAAAAAAATAAAAATCTGTAAATGAAATTTAGCAATGAACATATTTGTTAGAAAACTAGCTGCAAATGAAAGCAAAACACTTCATGTAAATGATTTTATATCAGTAACTCAAAGTACATAACATCTGAAAATAAACCGCAGTTTGTCAATAAAAATAAGGAGTTTTCAATAAAAATACTAATACAAAAAGAGGTAGATGCTCTACTACAGTATTTGGTATCCATGGTTACTTTACCCACTTGAAAGTACTGTGGATGAACACATGATATAATTGGATAACTCATTACTTTCTATGGATAGGAGACTATGGCTTTTGTTGTAGACACTAGGCGTTCTCACACATGAACTCACGTAGGTGTACTCATTAAGATGTGACACCTACACTTGTTAGTTAGTGTTAATAATGTATAGCCTGTGGCTTGTGCCTCATCAATAATTCCTCACTCCTTTAGACGCCTACAGTTTTCACAGATTTTAGTTGGCAGCAGAAGGTACAAAAAATGTTTCGTTTTTTCCTCATCCAGCCTTTATTAATGTATTTTTGTTGTTTTAGGTCAATTGTGTCAAATCTACATTGTGCTACAATGCCTATAGAAGGGAAAAACGATATGGATAGGATCGGCCTATTCCAAGAAATGGGCTATATCAGTATTGGGGACAAGTATACCACTCCTGGCTCCAGTAAGTATGATTATCTGAGACTGCAGAGTATCCATGCAGATAATGGAGAACAGGACCACTTTTGTTTTTGTTTTGTTTT
The DNA here is from genome assembly GCF_040937935.1 of Hyperolius riggenbachi. Classification (NCBI taxonomy): domain Eukaryota; kingdom Metazoa; phylum Chordata; class Amphibia; order Anura; family Hyperoliidae; genus Hyperolius; species Hyperolius riggenbachi. The sequence continues at coordinate 146,157,597 of NC_090646.1, read as the reverse complement.
TTAAGGGGGGGGGGCTAAAAAAAAACGAAAAGAATTAAAAATATATACCGTAATTAACATTTGCCTCCTCTGAAAAGGTAATATTAAAACTATCAGTCTCTTTAGAGATGTAAGCAAAGAAGAGCTAAAGGGAAAGGAGGCTGAGTTAAGCCTAGCCTCACTATAGGTAAGTGGAGCCACCTATTAAACTGAGGCACCAGTAAAAAGACTGGGAAGTGGAAGGATTAGTAGGGTTCAGCTCTTGGAATCAGAACAGTACTGAGTTTTGCATCATCCGGTAGTTCCGAGTAAAAATCAGAAATTGATTTGTTCCGAGTACCGCATTCCATTTTTCCATTAAAGTCAATGGCCTCAATTCACTGAGCTAATCTTCTGTCTTTAATAACGTTTCTGAGCTGTTTCTAGTGTTATAACCATGGTGATAAGTCATATAGTATTCAATAAACAATTTACCTCAGGCAAACCTAAACTTAACATTTCTGTCCTTAAGTTAAGCAGAGATGTCTAAAGTTAACGTATCAATCCTTAAAATAACTACAGAATTCTAAAGTTAAGGTGCCCATTCACCGCGTCGAATTCCCACCGATATACAGCAGATTCGATCACTGTTATCGAATCTGCTGTTAAATCGATAACACATACGCTGACCGATCGACCGATTTCCATCCGAAATCGATGGAACCCGTCGATCTATCCTGGTGGAAAATTTCTCTCGATAGTGGCGTTCGATTAGCCGATGACCGACACAGCATAGTGGCAGCAATATATTACCTCTCCACTGGTGCGAGTCCCCGCTGTCCCTTCTCCGGCTGGCCATCTTCTCCTCACTTCCTGTCCTGTCCTGTCAGAGGAAGTTCAAACAGTAGAGAGCCCTCTACTGTTTGAAATTCCGCTGGTCACAGGACGTGACAGGAAGTAAAGAGTTTATGCCCAGCCTGGATAGAAGGAACATCGGGGACTGGCGCTGGTGGAGAGGTAATGTATTGCTGGGAGCGGTGGGCAGCAACAGCTCCTCAGACCGAGAATCGATTTCATGCTGAAAGCAGTTCAAAATCTGTTTACAATGTATGGCCAGCCAATAGATCCCTCTGTGGTCAGATTAGATCAGAGAGGGATCTATCTGTTGGTCGATCTGATGGCAATCGACTAGTGTATGGCTGCTGTTAAAGACAGGCTGTTAATTAACTGCATGTGAAAATATCTACAGAGGAGGTAACTTAAGGACTGAAAGTGATAAGATAACTCTCTCACTGTGAAAATGTATCTCTACACAAGGCAAGATCGATGAGTGGAGGTAAGTTGCCTTATTATCACCAGCATGATCTTAGTGAATTGAGGCGTTTGTTGGTGACTTTCACGGTCAATAGTAAAGCCCCTGTACATGCTATCACCACCAAATTTGCCACGTATGTTAGGCAGATTAGTAGGAACCATGTCGTTTATTTCTTATTTGTTACATTTCCTTGCTACTAATTAGTACTGCTGTAATGTGTCTAGGTGTATTTGTGTAGAAGCAGTACAGATGTCTCTCTCTTTTTCTTTCTTTTTTTTTTTAAATCCAGAGCCATTTAACGAAGCAGCAAGTAAAAACAGGCAACTACTTCCTGGTGGCTCCAAGTCCATGGCCAACACCTTAGGAGGATACTTTGACTCTCAGTGTAAAAGAGTCTTTGAGGGTGAATCTTACACAGATCCACTGAAACAGAGAAGACAATATCGCATGCAGCAGGCCAAAAAGAACCTTGGGAAAGCATTCCTCCCATCTAATGGGGAAAAAAAGCCGTGAGTCCAAAACAATGTCATACTAAATGGTGACTTAGGGACTTGCTTCTTCCATTTTGGTCGGATGACTGTAGTTTGCATTACCAGCTAGTGTCTTATTTATAGGGACCCTTAGTGAAAGCTCTGCATTCCAGTTGACAGAAAGATAGGAAACCATTGTGTGTTATTTCATTCTTTGTTAAATCACTTGGTCAGTAATAGAGAAAGCAAAGTTTTTACTGATTTGATAGAAAACCACAAACATTTTGTTGCCAGTCAAGTCCCAGATCAGACTCAATCGTATTCCTAGAGATCTCCATATGCATCCACTTGCAGAGTGTGTTTTTTGCCTGGAAGGTTAGCAGATGCTAAATTAATCTATTTACCAGGTCAGGTGCTCATGCAGTGGCCACTTCTGGTGCTACATATTGTCATTGCTACAGGCTGCAGCCTACTCAGAGAGATTCAGACTGTGCTGCACCCCTTCCAGTCCGAACAGTTCAGACACCAGGAGCAGCCACACCCCTCTCCACACTAGACAGGAATGTTAGCTGCCCTGACTTTTCCACACAAAAGTACTGTATAATTTGAGCAATGGGGTTACAAAGCTGCTTTTAGATCTTTACCTTAGATGAGCTTTAATGTATAGCTTTTGATAGTGTTTGTGGCAGTGAGCCAGATATTGATCTTCCTCCTAGACTTTACTTTCATCTCAGCAAGAAGACTCTCTTCCTGAGACACACACAGGTCTGCCATGGACTGGATTTTCTGTGTATACCTTACATTCCACAGCCCGTACTTCTTGGAAAGGTTAGGTAACTAGTAAGAACTGTTTGTCAGGATGAGAAAGTGACTGGAGGGCCGTCCTGATGGTCATCAAAGATGTACTTTATTTCACTGAACTCTGGATGTGCATGAGCATCTGGCTGCATCTGTGTTCAGTGTTAGCAGTGAAGCAGTGTTGCCAACCCATCCTTTTAATTACTGACACATCTAAGTTATACAGGTTCTGGAGCTATTTGCACATAATCAGTGCCTTAACTGCATCTACCTAGCCACAAAACCTGTATAATTCATATGTGTCAGTAATTAAAGGGGTGAGTTGGCAACACTGCAGTGAAGGTGTATGCACTATGCAGAGTGAAATTGGATGTGTGATCTGCTGGCTGCACTGGTTTGCCAAGGAGAAAACGTACATTACAGGGTGCCGCAGATGAGAAATGTGTGCCATTTTTCATTGCAGATTGTCTTTGAGTAAAATGCTTCCTATTCTGGTCAAAGGTCAAAAATATAGTTTCAGAAGGCATTCTGTGTAACGCACAATATTTTATATGTATTTTGTCCAGAGATATCTGTAGTTATGAGACTTAAAAAAAAAAACCCGCTAATTTGGGGTATAAGTATGTCTTGGTTATTTGTGTTTGTGATTTGATCATTCACTGTTACTCATACCATAGTTGCTCAAAATCACAAATCGTTATTTTTTCTCTTTAAGATCCGGCGTGGGTAACTATTATGGAACTGTAGGTGGTCCCATTACAGCTTTTAGTGCAGCAGTAAAGGCAAGGAAAGCATATACTGCGCCCGGAAAAAACTTCTACACCAACCCTCCCAAGCAAGGCACAGGATACGGGTAAGGGAGCTATATTCTGCTGGCTGATTATCAGGCCTGGACCAATGCCAACTGGAACAAAAATTAAATGGTAAAATAAACATTGGTTTCTTTGTATAGCTACTCCAGCCAGAGTTTCTTAGTGCCTGCTTGTCCTTGTACAGTGCATTTCATATGCTGATCTACTCTGCAGGTACCCTAACCTTACCCTCGGTAAACAATACACATATTCTTCTGACGATTATGACAGAGCAAGAGAAATGATGAAGGTAATGTTATATTTTACGCACACTATTCATATATATATTCTGCTGCTGCTTGTGTTTTCCTCCTTCTATTCTTCTCCATTTGGAAAACTGCCTACAGTAATCCATAATAATTTAAATTGCATCAGTGAAGGATTTATCAGAAAAAGGGTGCTGAAGTTAAATACCAGTATTAACAGTTGTGCTGTCTGTGTAACATAAGCAGAACCGCTGCTAGAGATTTGTAGTTATTACATGAAATTGCTACATTGTGTACCACAACCCTAAAGCACAGGTGTCATACACAAGGCCAAATGCGGCCCTCCTTGCCATTTTATGTGGCCATTGAGGGCTCACAATGTCCATCATTGTAGGACAGCGCACTGCCTTCCTGTCTGGAGGAGCACACCAGTGACATTGTTTCTGATTGAAACATTGTCAGTTTGAGTCAGGGTGCAGCAATAACTCATGGCACACCCCCTAACAAAATCGGCATCCGGCCCCCCTCCTTGGATCCAAACCCTGCCCCTCCCCCAGTAACTGATAAGAATCACCTACACACCTTTCCCCCACACCATCTCCCCACCTTGCAGAGTGGGGCAGTAGAGAAGTGTACTATTTACCTGCTCCAGTGATGTGTTGTCTGTTCTGTTCTTCCGGGCAGTCACATGCTCTGTGCTTCCAAACCTCCTTCTCCCGATGATGTGACATTCCTCAGGAGGCAGAGGTATGCAGCATAGAGTGTGTGGCTGCCAGGAAGATTAGAGGAAACCTGAAGCAGCACTGGAGAAGGTAAATATTAAAGCAGACCTGAACTCAGAATGCCCTCTCTGCTCTAAAAGATACACAACAGCATAAAAACCATTAAACAAAAAGTATTTCTTTGTTACAGCTGATACAACTCCTACAATGAATCTGCACTGTTTGTACTTCCTGATTCATGGAAGCAGACATATTGTTAACAGCCTGTGATTTTGAGCTTATCTGCCATCTCTGCCATGGCATTCACGTGGCACACGGGAGAGCTCAAATTACAACTTGTGATTAGACACAAATGAGGGGGAATTAGACAGGCTAAACTCTCTAAATACATACAGGGTGCATTGCTCTCTGTTTTCATTCTGTCCTGTGCAAGGGTTCAGGTCCGCTGTAAACTTCTCCACTGTACTACTCTGCAGAAGGGGGAGGAACAGGCCCTCCAACAGTCCCTATAGAGCAGCCTTTCTCAATCTTTTTTGACCCGAGGAACCCTTCGGGAAATTTTCAAATCTAGGGGAACCCCTGACATATATATATATATATATATATATATATATATATAATTTTTTTTCTCCCTATATTAAAATTGGACCAATTTCCTCTCTATAGCATGGCCCTCTTTATTTAGCGTGGCACGCTATGTCCCCCTTAACAGGTATGGCGCCCTTTGTCCCACTTGTTAGCAATTATGGCTCCCATGTGCCCTTATTAACAAGTGTGGCCCCCATTTGTGGTGCTTCTTTGTCCCCCCCAGTTTGGAATCTGCCTTGTTTGTGGGACTGCTTTGTCCCCCGTTTCTGTGGCTCTTATTTCCCCCATTTGTGTGGCTACTGTGTCCCCCTGTTTGTGTGGCTTCTTTGTCCTGTTTGTGTGCTGTTTTGTCCCTCATTTCTGTGGCTTCTTTGTCTGTTTGTGTGCTGCTTTGTCCCCCCTCTTTGTGGCTGCTTTGTCCCCCCCTTTCTGTGGCCGCTTTGTCCTGTTTGTGTGTTGCTTTCCCCCTTTCTGTGGCTGCTTTGCCCCCCCCCTTTTTGTGGCTGCTTTGTCAGTTTGTGTGCTGCTTTCCCCCTTTCTGTGGCTGCTTTGTCCCCCCCTTTCTGTGGCTGCTTTGTCCCCCCCCTTTCTGTGGCTGCTTTGTCAGTTTGTGTGCTGCTTTCCCCCTTTCTGTGGCTGCTTTGTCCCCCCTTTCTGTGGCTGCTTTGTCCCCCCTTTGTGTGGCTGCTTTGTCCGTTTGTGTGCTGCTGTCCCCCCCCTTCTGTGGCTGCTTTGTCCCCTGTTTCTTTGGCTGCTTTGTCCGTTTGTGTGCTGTTGTCCCCCCCTTCTGTAGCTGCTTTGTCCCCCGTTTCTGTGGCTGCTTTGTCCGTTTGTGTGCTGCTTTCTCCCCCATTTTTGTGGCTGCTTTGTCATTGGTGTCAGTGCAGGAAAAAACAAAACAAAATCCATACTTACCATCTGACATCCTTTCCTCCTTCCTTGAAGCTGGGATGCTGTTTGAACTCACGAGCGTGCCGGTACTATAGAGCTGGCTTCGGGTGATGCGGCTTCTTTACAGATCTATCCGCCGCATCACTCGCAGCAGCATGGAGGAATCCTTCCCCTGCCCATGCTGCAGACCTATGCAGAAGTGGGACTATATTGTCCCGCGGAAGTGTCAAATTGTCTCGGAACCCCTGGAGGGTTCTCGCGAAAACCCGGTTGAGAATAGCTGCTATAGAGTTACACCACTTAGTTTGAGGTTGTTCAATACATGGTAAAATCTTCATAAACAATTTGGCCCACGGCTCACACTATGTTTTGGATTTTGGCCCCCTACATGATTGAGTTTGACACCCCCTGCCCTAAAGCAACATTTCATCACCGATTGGATTATAATTTTACATTCAAGAATGTAGGACAAGATATAACCTTTTCTTGTATGCTTTCCTTTGGTCAGTCAGTTTCTTACCTTGTGCAACTTGCTAAGCTGTGTTACCGGGTCCGGGTCACATCTGTATTTCATTATAGAAAGAATCTGAGGGTCACAAATCAAGATTAAAAGGTGGAGCTTTCAGGCTAAATCTACATCCAAAAGACTTCTTTGATGGAAACCCTTACCGAACTGACAAACCTCTACCACCACTGAGGAAAAAGGAGGCCAAGAAGGAAGCTGTGAAACCATTTAAGCCAAGTTCACCTGCTAAAGAAGTAAGCAAAACAATGATGTATTAATGTCTCGGTTTACATTTCTGCTACAGTATGTAGTGCAGTCTTTTGAAGGCCATTACTGGAGCATCTCTGAAGGTGTCACGATTTAGGATTTGTAAAACAGATCAATGTTGAAATGGTATTCTGTGAACCTAAGGAGATATGGAAGAAAACAATGGTGGATATTCTATTTGAGAAGTGTCTTGGTTTGAACCCAAGAAAAGATTTTCTATCCTGTTACCCAACTCTGTCCATTTTAAATAACAAATCAGCTCTATCATAACCTATCTTGAAAAAAAATACCCTCCATCACCTCCAGGGCCCTAGATATATATAAATCCTTGTGCTGTGTAATGTGTTGCAACCTTATGAGTTGCCCAGATAGTAAACACTTCTTCATGGATGTTGGTGGATTACTTAGTGCCGGCAGATATGTATTTGTATCTCATACAGATCAGTGCTCAGGTAACCTCCATCTTAAGAGACCAAAACATCTAGAAAGTGCAGAGTAGACAACTGAAGCGAGAGGTATATGGAGACTGCCATATTTATTTCCTATCAAGCGATACCAGTTGCCTGGCATCATGCTGATCCTCTGCCTCTAATACTTAAGCCAAAGACCCTGAACAAGCATGCGGCAGATCAGGTGTTTCTGACAATATTGTCAGATATGACAAGCTTAACTGCATGCTTGTTTCTGGTTTGATTCAGACATTACTGCAGCCAAATAGATCAGAAGGGCAGATTGGATATTTCCAGTGCAACGCCGTAAGTGTGAGTGGCCCATTCCCTTGCATTGCCTTTGCATCACCCTGTGGTAAAACATAGTAACAAAATGCACACTTGCAAGTGTAAAAGGGGCCTCAAAGAAATCCAACAAGAACTTGTCAGATTGAAGACCTGGGCCGCGCCCCTCTCCATGCACAGGTGTAGCCCTCCTGCGCCTACACAGCATGTCAGCGCTCGTGCATGAAGAGGAGCACATCCCAGATCTTCCAGAGGTGAGAATGACACAGGAAACTTCTACAGGATTCAGAGGCTTCCCTCTCCTTAGGTAAATATGTGTTTCTTAACCCGAGGTCCACCTCAGATTCACTAAACATATGCATACTTATTCCATATCTTTTTCTTTCAACTACTAGGACAGCTGTTTAGGTGTTTTAGGTTCCTGCAGTACACACCACAGTCTGCCGCAGGTGCCTGATGACTACTTGCTGGGTACATGTTGTTTCAGCGCCGGTTTAGCTTTGCGCATGGCGAGCCTACTGACAGCTCTCCCTGCAGCCGCAATACTCCCCGGCGGCGTTAAATACTATTTCCTCTCTGAGTTGTAACAACTCGGAGGGAGATGTAATTTGTGGTCTGGATTGCCAGAGCCCCGAATTACCCTTATGCAGGGCAGGCAGAATAGCATTGCTGCTATGACGGCGCCCAGCTTTGGTGCTCAGTGCCGGGCGCCAAAATGAACTGCTTCATACTTGCTAACCAACCTTATTTTAAGGATGTATTTATACAGATCTGTCATCTTCCACAGTCCTTTACCGGGTACATAGTCATGTCAATAAGTGTTCCTCAGATGAGCTCAGTCCAACCCACGTCATACTTATTACCTAATGTCCCTACAATGCCTTATATACTCTTGTCTCATTTATATCATATTCAACTTGTTATCCTTCTTGTAATTGGCAGCCAGGTGGAATGAAAGCGGGAACTTTTGATCCTTACCCAACTCATTCAAATGATCTTTATGCGAAAAGACTTACAAAAAGTGCAAGCGCAGTTAAAGGGGGAAAGAATTTCCAACCTCCGGCTGGTCCCAAATCATATCCCATTAAAAGTATAATGACATCACACGTTATAAAGTAAGTGCTATGATTTGTTATTGCTTCATTCTGCTCAATGTTATTAAATAAGGTGTTTTGTTTAAACTGAGTATAAATGACAAAATATGTGCATTTTTATAGCAATCTGCAGATATATACACTAACAATGACTTGTCCTTTAGCATGCAATGGGACTGTATTTCATGATATATCCATGAGGAGGTTTGCTTGATTCATGGAGTTTGTGCATTTTTTTATGTGTTTTTGCTACCTAGACAATTGGGTAGGGCACGTTCTAGTCTTTTCCTTGGTTGCAGCTGCCTAGACTTTTGGGTTTGGCATATTTTAGCCTTTCTTCAGTTGCAGTTACCTACCTAGCTATAGGGTTTGGCATGTTGTAGATTTTTGTCCAGTTACAGCTGGCAACCTAGACTATTGGGTGTGGCATGTTTTAGAATTTCCCCAGAAAGCTTGCAGCTTGAAGTGTGTTGCAGCCAGAAGTGATTCTGTTAATGCACAGTGGAGACTTAAAGTACCCCTGACCTGGCCTTCATATACTTTTAAATGATTTTATTACTGGTGCTGTGTGACTTTTTCACAGCACACCGCACCATCCTCCCCCCTCCAGCGCCTCCCTGTGGCCCGTTCTAACAGCAATTATGATCAAGGAGGAAGTGACACAGTTCTTCTTCCCCGCTGTGCGTACATAACTCCTCCCCCTCCACCTGCCGCTTTAGTTCCATATGTGTTTCACTGCACACAGGCTTCTGCCTATGAGAGTCGATTGCTCTCTGGTGCCCCAGGAGGGCAGCCGTGTAACACGGCTGTCCCCAGTACAGCGCTGCCGTGGATCGCAGTGCTGTACTTAGTAGAAAGACGATGGTTTCGCCGTCTAACAGTCTTCTGAGCGGCAATCGCCGCTTGGAGACTGAAGGCGGGGCGGAGCTCCGCCCCCCAAGCAGGAGAATCCGCGCGCAATCTCCTGCAGTAGCCAGCTCCAGGACCTGACGCCAATTGGCATTAGGCAGTCCTGGGGCTGCCACTGCGGTCACACGCATTGGCGTGACGTGGTCGTTAGGTAGTTAAAGAGGAACTGTAGTGATAATAACATAATTAAATTTTTACAATATTCATTTATAGATGATTTAGTAAGTGTTTGCCTATTGTAAAATCTTTTCTCTCCATGATTTACATTCTGAAATTTATCACTGGTGGAAACCCCTTTAGTTCTGCCAGGTGATCTGTTTGGAATGTTCATTACTGAGAGTTCTATGCACAGAGGGAGATACAGATGCTTGCTTGGCAGTTGGGAAAAGCTGTTATTTCGGATAATGCAACGAGGTTCAGGCAGGGAACACATTTGACAGTTTTCGTACGCGTTTTCTGCACAGAAAAACTGAGAACTCATGTTAATCAATGGGCTAGTTCACACTTAATGTGTTTTTCGCATGCAGAAAAAAAACTGACATTCTGCATCATGATTCTACATATTTTGTCAGTTTTCCGTATCAATTACATTAGCTGCTGTGAAAAAACGTGTGCGTTTTCCTGCATAGAAACACACTTGGTGTGCAGAAAAAGTATGCAGAAAAACGCGCGCAGAAAACCTAAAAGGCAAGTGTGTTCCCTGCCTCACAGACAGAAAACCGTCAGGACCATGGTCATGACATCACACTGTGCGAGGGGGTTCATCACAATACCAGCCACACAGACCTCCCTCATGATCTGTTTGAGAAAAGGTAACAATTTCTCGTAGGAAAGGGGGTAAAAGTTCCTCTTTAAACTTCCTGTTAGCTGCAGCACATCCAAGGCTTCTTCTCTACTGCCATCCAGTAACATTAGGACAAGGCTTATTATACCACTTATTTCAAATGTCCGCGCTCACAGTTAAAAGAACTACACAGGGGTTAATTGACCTCAGTAGGACAAACCAAAACCAGTCCAAAAGTCCTAAGATGGAGTCCACAATGTACTGAAGCCTTCACTCCTTGTAGCCAAAAACCTTGGTGCATGTAAAGCATAGAGAAAAAGGACATAGCGTAAAACTGCATACACAGTTGTTCATTCCAACACCACATCCACGTGCTTAAATCTCCATCACCTCAAACCACTCACAGGTGCCAGGACACCCCCCCCCCCCCCCACGTGCCCGCACTCACCCTGGCAACCTCCTATATCCCGGAGGTAGGTATGTCAGCTTTGGGGGTTAAAACTCATGTAGCAGATTCAGCTTGAAATCCTCCAAAACACAGCCACTGAAACTAGAGAGCGCTGATATAGTGTAAAACCAACTTTAGTTTAATAGATAAAAAGTATTGCACTCACAAGTATAGGTGGTCAACAAGCGTGTAAAAAAACAGATGTGGTCCCCGGGTAACCGCTCTGCAAGACGCCGTCTCAGATCCGCGTTAGCCACACTATCCTGTTCCGTCCTCCAGCTTACCAGTCACGTACAGATGTTTTGCAGCATCTTTGAAGATATCCTCCCGCATCTCCTCGCTACCTCATACTTCCCACTCTGAGGCCCGCCAAGCTGGGACTGCTCCCTCTACTGGCGATACCTGTAGCTCATGCTTTGCTATGCCACACCATAGAAGTGCCTCTGGTTTGATGTCAAAAGGGACTTCCCTTGAGTTGAATTTTAACCCCCAAAGCTGACATACCTACCTCTGGGATATAGGAGGTTGCCAGGGTGAGTGCGGGCACGTGGGGGGGTGTCCTGGCACTTGTGAGTGGTTTGAGGGGATGGAGATTTAAGCATGTGGATGTGGTGTTGGAATGAACAACTGTGTATGCAGTTTTACGCTATGTCCTTTTCTCTATGCTTTTTACATGCACCTGACGTGAAGGTTTTTGGCTACAAGGAGTGAAGGCTTCAGTACATTGTGGACTCCATCTTAGGACTTTTGGACTGGTTTTGGTTTGTCCTACTGAGGTCAATTAACCCCTGTGTAGTTCTTTTAACTGTGAGCGCGGACATTTGAAATAAGTCCTCTTTATATTGTCTATCACAGCAATAGTGTGTACGCGATCCACGTCGTTGTGTGTGGATGTTCTTATATACCTAAGCGCAGTTTTATTTATATTTTTATTATACCACTTGCCAGACCCTGCATAGTGAATTTGTACTTTTGACCCACTTATCTGTGCTTGTATCAGAACTGCAGTCTCAGTCTCTTTAATTGATAGTGGTATCAAAGTTCCTACTCTTCCCTGTGTATAGATGTATGATCTACATCTCACAGCAGGAGTGGAAGAGCCTCATGGGTGCTGCCAATGCAAATCCTTTGGCCTATCCTATGTCCTCAGCTTTAAAGAGACTCTGAGGCGAGAATAAATCTCGCTTCAGAGCTCATAGTTAGCAGGGGCATGTGTGCCCCTGCTAAAACGCCGCTATCGCGCGGCTAAACGGGGGTCCCTTACCCTCCGAAATCCCCTCCGTGCAGCCGGGGATCTCTTCCGGATTGAGGCAGGGCTAACCGCCGCAGCCCTGCCCCACGCGCGTCTGTCAGCGCGTATCTCCGCCTCTCCCCCGCCCCTCTCAGTCTTCCTTCGCTGAGAGGGGCGGGGGAGAGGAGGCGATGCGCTGCTGATAGACGCGACTAGAGGCAGGGCTGCAGCCGTTAGCCCTGCCTCTAGGAGCAGCAAAATCTACGACCAATTTGGTCGTTGATTTTGCAGGGGGGTTTGGGGGTTAAGGGACCCCCGTTTAGCCGCGGGATAGTGGCATTTTAGCAGGGGCACACGTGCCCCTGCTAACTATGAGCTCCGAAGCGAGAATTATTCTCGCTTCAGTGTCTCTTTAAAGTTTGTGGTTTTACTGGGGAAAGGTAGAGGAAATAAGGGCGCCTAAATAAATCCCCTATGCACAGCCCTGACCCTCCTTTAATTCCCTAAATAGTTTTTTTTATTAGCCAGAAGACATAATCATTATAGCCACACTATATCATTATAGCTACCACCTATTGTTCTCTACACAAATAATTTAACAAATATAATTTTCTATTTCTTACTTTTTTGGTTTCTGAAAACATCACTTTAATCTTGATTAGTAATAGCACAATGAGGATTTATACTTGCCAATGCAGCATCCACTGAAAGATAACTTTAAAAATGGTGGTATATAATACAGTGCTGCACTTCCAGCATGCCCATGTTTCTATGAAAGGAGTAGGTACATATTTTGACTGCATTTAATATTTATTGATATATTTGTATTCACTGCATTTTTAATTCTATGTTTGTTTATTGATTCCTTTGTAGGTCAGTAAATCCAGTGACTTACAAGGCAGTAAGCCTAACATCATACTGACGGCTGGCAGACTGGAACCATGGAAATATAAAGCCAATACACAGACAATCACAATACCATCTTGTACAGTTTCCATTTTTCTAAATGTACTTTAGTGGTAGTATATAATGTCCAAGCCATTTTGTAAAAATATACCTATTTTTGTAGCATGAATTTTTCTAACATTATTTCATACTCAGGGATGTGCTGAAGGAGATGAGAAGTGAAGTTTTACCATGAGAACTTCAAATATCCAACCAAGTGCTGATTGGATGCATGAACTGAACAAACACAACTTCACACGTTTCTCCTGTAGTAAGTCACTCCTTTAAAGTGATCCCGAATTGATGTTAAAAAAAAAAAAAAAAAAAAAAAAGCTGAGCTGGCCAATGGCTGATGTAGCCAGGATCACAAGGTGCTGGCGGCTCCCATCACTTACACAGAACAATGTCCCCCTGCCACAGTCACTAATTGTGAATGTTATAGGCAAATTCCAAAATGCTGCCAAATGATTGGCTGAGCTCGATGCAGGGGTGGGGCCTGATACACATACTATGATGTGACATGCTGTAATCACGTATGTGACAGGGGACACTATTCTTGGTAAATGGCATCAGCAATCACCACCTTACGATAATGTCAGTAAAATTGGGTGGGTACCTTGCAAAGGGGCCTGGAAAATAGTACTGTACTTGCGCAGCACATTTGCTTCAGTGCTGTTGGGGTGGGGATAGGGAGGGGGTGTTAATAGCATTAGGGCTTATGGTGCGAGCTGTTCATTCCTTCTGAATAAGCAAAGGGGGTAATTTATGATCCCTTATTCATTTGTTAGGTTTAGAAGAAAAAAAATACATTAAAAAAAATGAAAAAAAATACATTAAAAAAATGAAATTAACTGATGCACTTTTTAAATTTATTTATTAAAATCCAGCATCATAATCCATGTCTATTTTGCCATAATCTTTTCTTCTGCCTTTTTTTTTCATTTCATATGTTATACATCTATCTTGATTAAAAAAAAACCTCTCCCCCACCTGTCATCAGCTCCGACTGCTTACCCATTGAACAATCTACCGGTGCCCTGACATCAGCATATTTAAATGTACCTGTTGAGCTTCCCATTGGTGCATTGGTCTGCACAATGGGAATTCTCATGGGCAAAGTCACTGAACCAAAGCCAGGAAATGCACCTGTAGTGGTACTCAGTAGAAGTTAGGTTGTGCTGCGGTGTGTCAGTCAGTTTGCCTTCAGCCAAGCAAGAAATTACAGGTAAACAAAAGAAGAACACATTAAGTTTAGGTAGTTTTGAAAAATAGGATGTTGGATTGGGATGCTGGATTTTAATAACATGCTTTTAAAAACAGGTATGTGTGTTTTTATTCATTTTTCAATTTTTCATACTTTTTTTTTTTTTTTTTTTAGTTTTCAACCATCAGTGTGATGGGATAAAGGGTCATAAAATGACTAAACCTAATCACCTAGTTGGACCTATTTATTAACCCACTCAACATTGAGGGATGCTTAGCAGGAGGAGTCAGGGATTTTCAATCCCACCTTGCAAAGTTAAAGCGGATCCGAGATGAAAAACAAACTATAACAAGTAACTCTAGCTGCAAACAGATTTAATAGAAAATGATCATTTCTTCCTGTGATACAATGACAGCAGCCATGTTGTTTGTAAACATTACACAGAGGCAGGCTTATCTGCACCATCAGCACTCAGACTGTGAAAAAAAACCTAATCACTCCTCCTCCCTCCTCCCCTCTGCCTCTGAAATCAATGGCTAGTAACACCTCCTCCTCTCCCTGCCCAGACTGAGCTCCCATGAGCCCTTGCTACTGCCAAGGCTCTCTGAAACCCTGTGGGCGTGGTTTATTTAGTTTATAGGGAATTAAGGTAGCCATACACTGGTCGATTTGCCATCAGATTCGACCAACAGATAGATCCCTCTCTGATCGAATCTGATCAGAGAGGGATCGTATGGCTGCCTTTACTGCAAACAGATTGTGAATCGATTTTAGCCTGAAACCGATCACAATTTGCTGAGCTGCCGCTGTGGCCCCCCGCACCCCCGCATACATTACCTGAAGCCTGGTCCCGGGCATCTTCTCCACATCGGCTCCCGGCTGGCTTCTTCTCCGCATCCCGACATCCGGCATAACTTTCTGTCACTCCAGTGACAGCGGAAGTTCAAATAGAGCGCCCTCTAGTTGTACTTCCGCTGTCACTGCAGTGACACAGGAAGTTATGCTGGATGCCGGGATGCGGAAGCTGATGCGGAGAAGATGCCAGCCGGGAGGTGATGCGGAGAAGATGCCGGGAGCCAGCTTCAGGTAATGTATACCTACGTCGGTCGTGCGCTGCTAGCGATGCGCTCCTTACCCGCGGCGATCGACGGTAATTTTCCGCACGGCTCGATTGACGGGACCGGTCTATTTCGGGCCAAAAATAGATTGAAAATTAGCGTGTTGCGTGAACGATTTGACAGCAGATTCGATCCCAGTGATCGAATCTGCTGTCGATCGGCGTGTAATCGGCCTAGTGTATGGCCAGCTTTAGAGTATTAAAACAAAAACAAAAAAGTATTTGGCTTGAGGAATGCCCTATAAACAATAGGAAAGGAACACAATTATGCAAAGAGTAAAAGTTCACCTCGGATCCACTTTAACCCAATGGCAAAAGGCTGGCAGGTTGTTTTTGGAAGAGAGGCTGTTTGCTTGGTGCGGACTCCTTCCTGGCCACCTAACATGCATGGTTTCATAATGGGTCATTGTGTTTCTGGAGGGGGTGTGTTGTTTTTTTCCCTTAAAATATTTAGATATTAATATAATATTTATTAGCGGCTGCAGTGATGCGGTATACATGTTTTCCTGACAAATTTCCTGACTAAAAGTTAGTGTTTTGTATTTGCTACACGCCTGTATTAAGGGTCAGCTTAAAAACTTGTGAACGAAAATACAGCAGCTGAGATTTTTCAGGTAACTAGTGCTTAACTTGGCATTAATGAATTTCCCTGTGCTCCATATAAGTGATCTCTTTCTCTACTTATCTCCTGATCCATTCAAATGGGTGAGTCGGTTACCTGGTTAGTGAGAATGTTTAAAATGTTCATAGTCTATTTTTAGGGGACAATAAAAAAAAAAAGAAAAATTTAAATTCCAGAGGTTTCTATAGGATGCCCTGTTCAATGAGACTTTATGGGGCATTCCTTTAACTTATGTGATTGTGATCATAATCCACTTTTGCAGAGAGCTGAGTTGGCTTTTACCCCACTAATCTACCGTAAGGATAGTCCTCTTTGCTGGTTTGAGTCAGCAGAATGGTGAAGGGATTTATAATACAACACAGTGGAGAGCTGTAGGTGGGGAAAGTTAGCATCTTACAGTATCTTGCTGTGTGCTTGTGAGAGAACGCGGAAAAGCCGCCGCATGTGCTGATAGCAAGGCGGCTGATTCCGCGTCCGGCGCGGCGGTTTGCACGCGGAAGCGTGCGTCTGATAATCTGAAAGTGCGCGGAAAAGCCACTGCAGGTATGGACAGCAAGGCGGCTGGTTCCGCGTCCAGCGCGGCGGCTTGCACGCAGCAGCGTGCATCTGATGTGGCTGACAGGAATACGCGCGTGCGCGTTGAGAGGCAAAACTTTTATGATGGCCAAGGAGGGATCAGCTGACCAGACTGGTCAGCTGACCTCAGAGCTGGTAACCATTGGTTCATCACTTAGGGGTGGCGCCAGAGAGCGCTGCTCTATATATAGTTACTGCTGGCCACTCACAAGTTGTCTGCCGTTGCGAACACTACGTGGAAGCACTCAGACCTTAGTCAGATCCAACAGTGTGTTTGAACCAGGAGGACCTGGGAATTCACACTGAGCCAGATTACTTCTATTGTATCATTCTGTTATACTTCAGACTAGTTCCAGGGTGTAGAGACCACGGACCTCACACCCAAGACTAGGGAACTTGTGTTATCATTCTGTTATACTTCAGACTAGTTCCAGGGTGTAGAGACCACGGACCTCACACTAGGGAACTTGTGTTATCATTCTGTTATACATCAGACTAGTTCCAGGGTGTCGAGACCACGGACCTCACACCCAAGACTAGGCATTGTTTGATATTTGTTATGACCTATTGCTTTCCTAACTACTCCTCTGCTCTCTGATTCGGTACCACGCAAATCTGATATTCCGTTGCCAACCCCTGCCTGTATTGGATACCGAATCAGCTTTCTGTCTTTGTACTTTGTCCGTGTGTTGCCGACCTGGCTTGCCCGACCTCGAGAGCTATCTCTCCCCATAAGAGATAGTCTCCAGATCTGTCAGTGACATCCACCTTCAGGTGTCACTCACTCTCTGGTCCTCCCTACCTTCAGCCTGACTCCACCCCTTGGAGAGTCTTAGGCTGCTGGGAGGTTTCTGTACTCTCTAAGAGCAGTATTGCCCATACTGCCTAATATCACCTGCTCTGCAGGTGCATTACTCAAAGTCTTACTGTTACACCAAGCACTCACGATTACATACAGGTGTCCAGAGGTTAGTACTATATCTGTATTATTGGTGAATCTGCAGATCATCCATAATCAGGTATATATCTGCATTCTTGGTGATACGGCAGATCACCAATGATCAGATTCCCTCTGCGTGCTGACACCGATCGTTACAGTGCTATTGCAGAAAGGACAATCCCCCCCCCCCCCCCCCCAAGCAGCCACGTCTTTTAAATCTCACACAGGCCACATGACTATTATTACTTGGGGGGGGGGGGGGGGGGGGAGGGGCGACAACTGTCTTTACACTTTAGTTTCAAAAACAACACTTTTAACTGCCGATAGGCGTCGGGAAGGTGGCAGCCCCAGGACCGCCTAACGCCAAAAGGGTCAAGAGCGGTGGGCGGAGATTAGCAGGTATGTTTGAGTGATGGAGCGGAGATAACTGACTGAACAGTCTGAAAGAAAAATAAACAGCTGGTTTTTTCCTTGTGCAGCGCTGCGCACTAATGCAACGCTGTACTGGGGACAGCCCTGTCACTCGACTGTACCCTGGAAAGGCTCCAAACACGATCTCCTCTCATAGGCTGATGCCTATGAGAGGGGATCGCCCTGATTGGCTGTCGGGGGGAGGAAGAAATAAAAACAAAATAAACGATTTTATTCAAAATTAAATAACAAAAAAATTAATTAAAAAAACCCTATATCTGTCAGCAGCGACCAGAGCCCACCAACAGAAAGCTCTGTTGGTCGCCAGAAAGGGGGGGAGGGGGGGGTTTGATTTGTCTGCTAAGTTGTTTGTTTGGCTCTGCAGCAAATTATTAAAGCTGCAGAGCATTGAGTTGTAAAAAAAAAAAGGGGGGGGGGCTGTGGGCTGTGGTCCTTAAGTAATTAAATGGCTACATATACCCAACCTCTTTTCAGCCATCCTCACAAATGTTTCTTTTCTCAACTTATCTCACAATTTCAGTTTTTCTTACATTTCTTGTGAATGGACTGCTTTAAAGGGGTTTACTAATAATACAATATTATCCAATCTATGCAGTACTGTAGTAGTAGGGCACAGTGAGTGAATATACTTATGGATGCATATTTTAGGGCAATCCTTCATATTACATAGAAGTGGTACCGTATATTCCGGCGTATAAGACGACTGGGTGTATAAAACGACCCCCAACTTTTCCAGTTAAAGTATAGAGTTTTGGATATACTCGCCGTATAAGACTAACTCCTCTCTTCCAACGCACACCAAATAAGAATAAAAAAATATCTTATACTGGTGCTATGTATCAACAGATACTGGTGCTGTACTGTATGTAGTACCCAGTATATAACAGTATATAGGCGATAAACTGGTTGGATTGGTCAACTCTCCCTCTCCTTAAGTGGATTGGTCAGCTCTCCCTGTCTCCCTGTTTATCAGAGAGGTAGGGAATAACAGATCGCGCTGTGCCCATAAAACACGCCTCTTTCACCCTTCTGGCCCACCATTGTATCCTATTTACCTTTTTCTCTGCCTCTCAGATCTCGCACATGTGCGCCTGCGCAGCTTCACTACAGTCCTCAGCAGCGAGATCTGAGAGTTGGTAACAGGATAGGGCGTATCACCCGGCATCAATGACACCCGGCATATAAGACGACCCCTGACTATTCAAAAGATTTTCAAGGGTTAAAAAGTAGTCTTATACGCCAGAATATACTGTAAGATAGAATGAAGATTGTATTATTAGTGGCCACCTTAAGAGTTGTGAAACAAGAAAGTAGTATATGATATGCCCAATATTCTTTATCACAAAATTTAGCTAATTTTTCTTCACCAAAAAAAGGAAATAAAACAGTGCTGACTTGAGCTGTATTGTGCAAAATACAAAACATTGAAAAAAAATGTAAAAAGAACCAGCTAGTAGACACCTGACCAAAATATAAACTTTAAGACCCGCACTTGCTTTTGTGACATTTTTAGGATGGGGTAGCCATATTGGCTTCTACGGTATTTCCTGGGATAGCATCTTCATCCTTATGATGAAACCCACGCATGAGTGTAGGCATTCTGATACGTAGCTTACACACAAGGCCTCATTTCTACCGTACAGTGAAGGTGCCAGTGTATTTGTACCTAAACACAAAGCACCTGCGTTACTCTTTCTTGGAGTGCTGATCCCATTCAATGACAGTGAATGAGACAGCAGTACGTAATTGCAACGCACTGCTGCACAGAATGGAAGTGGGAACTGATGGAGCAGAGCGGTCTGTAAACGCAGATAGGGCACCCAGTATAACAAGTTAGAACTCTTTACTGAAGAAAAACACGCAGAGATAGATCATATACCACTACCAGGAAGTGCAGCTTAGAACAGAGAGGAGCACAGAATGAATACAAGAAATCACAATACCATAGAGAGCTTCACATCATTCTACAGACACTGACATCTTGTGGTTGCTTTACTATACTGCAGTTAAAAATAATTCTGTTGATACTGTCTACAGGAATATCTGATGCATCAGTGCAATCTATGCGCCTCTAATGTCCTTGCACACCACCCATATACATGTTGCTGAAATGCGCAAAGCAACACATATAGGGGAAATGAGCCCTTACAGATTATATATCCCTCTCCCTCAATACTCCTGGAAGACAGAGCTTGAGATTTCTGCTCAGGCTCAGTTTGCTGATGGAAGTTCCAAGGACATGTTTCTCTATTCAATTCACACATAAAAGGGTGATTTCGGTTAAGCTGAGCTTTAATAACACATTTTTGTCATTTAATCTTTCAGTGTTTCTCCATTAGACTCCATGGACTGAGGCATGGTGTGTTTTCAGGAAATTCCTTATTCTTGGTAGTGGGAGTCAAATGCTTTCCATACTCCATAGCCCTCTGCTTTACTGTTATGCCTTGCTCCTCCTTTAAGACAATTTGGATAAAACGAGATGTAAGTGTAATTTTGCATTTTGAAAACAATTAGCATATTTTAAAACATTATTAAAGGACAGCTGAAGTGAGAAGAATATGGAGTCTGCCATATTTATCAAATTTTTCGGACTATAACACGCTCCTGACCATAAGACGCACCTAGGATTAGAGGACAAAAACCAAGGGAAACGATATATATACTAAACCTGGTGCATCCATGGTGAAGGGCATCTTGTGGATTATGCCCCCTTTGTACCTTTTATGTCTCCCTGTGTCCTCCTCTGTCCCCCTTGGCCTGAATTCGCTAAGCTTTATCAAACACTTTATCAAACATTTGATAATTTACCTCATGGGTAAAATCTAATTTTGAATTCACTAAGGTGTTATAGATTTATTGAACGTTTTATCGATAAAACATGAATTCACTAAGGTGTTATAGATTTATTGAACGTTTTATCGATAAAACATTCAATAAATATATAACACCTTAGTGAATTCAAAATGAGATTTTACCCATGAGGTAAATTATTAAACGTTTGATAAAGTGTTTGATAAAGCTTAGTGAATTGAGGCCAAGTGTCCTGCTGTGTCCTCCATGTTCCGCCTCTGTCCTCCTTGTGTCCTCCTCTATGCCCCTTTGTGTTCCCCTGTTTCCTCTGTTTGTCCCCCTGTGTCCTCCTCTGCATGGCAACACTACAGGGAGTCCCCAACGTTGCGGAGGGTTGGAGGTTTGTATTGGCAGTCGCTCACAAGTCAGGAACTTCCTGCATTCGGACTATAAGACACAGTGACTTTTTCCCACCACTTTTGGGGGAGAAAAAGTGAGTCTTATAGTCCAAAAATACAGTATTTCCTTTCAAGCAATACCAGTTGCCTGGCTGTTCTGCTGATCTATTTGGCTGCAGTAGTATCTGAATAACACCAGAAACGAGCTTGCAGCTAATCTTGTCAGATATGACAAAAATGTCAGGAACACCAGATATGCTGCATGCTTGTTCAGGGTCAGCATAGTCAGGCAACTGGTATTGCTTAAACGGAAATAAATATGGCAGCCTCCATTGACCTCTCCCTGCAGTTGACATTTAAATTGACACTTTGGCTTCCCCCTCCCATCCCCATTTTGGATATAGCTGGAAACAAAGCCTCTGTCAGGATTTTACTGCTCTTTGTGTCCTTCTGTGACAGATTTCCTAACCTTACTATTCCACTAACACTCTAATCTTTTTTCAGCTGAACATCTTTTTTTCACTCCCTGTGTCTCCAGCCCCTACTGTATTCTCCATAGAAATATATGGATTATGTGTAGCAGAGCCCTGACTGTCTCTAGGACAGGAACTAAGGGAAAGACTCCCAAATGGGGCCAGACAGAAATAGAATGTGACTGAGGGTCTAAGTTTTTACCACGTTACAAAGCAAAACAAGATATTTGTTCAAATTATTTTCAATATTTATGGACAGTTAGATTTGTCTTCCTCTGCGTCACCAATCCAAGTGAGGTAGAGCACATTAAAGATGGAATTAATAGATTCTACTTGGTATACCAAAATCTGCCCAAGGTCACAGTTGCATGATCTAAGCATATAATAATAATATTAATTCTAACATTTATATATCACTTTTCTCCTATTGGACTTATAATGCTTAAGAGCTGCAGCCACTTAGGGTACGCTCAATATGCCACCTTGCAGTATTAGGGAGTTTTGCCCAATGACTCCTTACTGAATAGGAACTGGTCCTAGCCAGGATTCGAACCCTGGTCTCCTATGTCATGGCATCCTGAAGTCTTAGCTCACTTCCCAGCCTAAAGAAGATGGAGGGCCTGTCTGTTTGCCAAACACACTGTCACGGGGATATCTTCATTTACATGAAGAACATGAGAACTGTGATCATGTAAACAGATCCTCAACTGATCAGTATAGACAGGGTTTACCAGAGGGTTCATGGTTCTCTGTGCCAAGTCATGGTAAGTCAACTTCATTTGAACCATTGAACATCTCCTACTTAGTATCTGCTCTGGAGAAGTCTCAGTTCGTGCAGCAGCAATCAAGCAGCCCAGCCTGGCAGCCGCTATGGCTGTTGCTTTGCCCCAGAATGTGAGTGTAAACAAACTGTGGTGAGAGCACCACAGACATTATGATAGACAAATAATAACAAACTGTCAATTTTAGGAAAGTTAAACTGCTTTTTTTTAAAGGGGAACTGAAGTAAGAGGTATACGGGGGCTGCCATATTTATTTCCTTTTAATCAATACCAGTTGCCTGGCAGCCCTGCTGGTCTATTTCTCTGCAGTAGTATCTGAATAACACCAGAAACAAGCATGCAGCTAGTCTTGTCAGATCTGACTTTAAAGTCTGAAACACCTGATCTGCTGCATGCTTGTTCAGGGGCTATGGCTAATAGTATTAGAGGCAGTGGATCAGCAGGGCTGCCAGGCAACTGGTATTGATTAAAAGGAAATAAATATGGCAGCCTCCATATACCTCTTACTTCAGTTTTTTAAACTTGAAAGTGCCCATTAACGTTACAATTTTTCACTAAATGCAATCTTTCGATGTGATTTTTACGTTTGCAAATAATTGGAAGGTAATTATAGATTGTTCACATTTACTGAATGATTCTTTCTTCAAATTCGATCATAAAAGGCAGCTTTTGTATCGATTTTATCCTGTTTAGCAATCGGCCCGAAGAATCGTTACTTATCGATTACCTTCATAATTGTAAAACTTTTTATACAATTCGATCAATAAAATCGCAACAAAAGATCACATTTGGTGAACAAATTGTACCGTTAATGAGCACCTTTAGATTTCTTTTAAGGTGGACACACGCCATACAATTGTTTAGATTTCAACAAATTTCTCTGATTGATTGTAACTTTGAAAAATCTGTCCAATGTACCAAACACGTGTTCAATTTTTCCCCAATTATGAAGAAAAAATATTTGCACACTCTGAAAAAATTGCTTGCATCTACACATTAGCAAAATTGACAATCTACCCTACACCATTCAATTTTCATAAAAATGTATCAGAAAAATCCTCCACTACCGATCGACTTGTCTATAAAAAAAAAAAAGGTAAATTAGAATGGAGTTTTCAAACAAATTAAAAAAAAAGTTTTCCATCATCTGTACAACCAATCTTTTTTTTTTTGGTATTGCTGTAAGATTGGATCATTTTATTGTATCTTGTATGGCCATCTTAAATGCACTAGCCCCACAATACAGTTTGGAGAAGCAATTTCTTTTTCAGTGCTTTGTAACAGTAAGTAAGAAGGGCGCCATTTTTTACAACTGGCGAGCCAACATTTTTGCATTGGTTCCAGCAAACCTGTAGGTTGTTTTGAAAGATCCTTCTTTTGCAAAACCTTTTTGAATTTTATGAGTTTTAACTTGAATAATTATTGTTTACATACCTTCAAAGGCAACAGTATTTTCTTTGTACTGAAAATTGCTCATTTCCTTAAACATGCCACAATAAGAGTGACAATTTCTTTTCTGAAGATCATTCATGGTAACCTCATTGAAAACCGAGTTTCTGGAATTGTAGCTATTGAAAAGGTTATCACCTTTTTGGGAGTTGACCCACTTTAGTGAATGTGTTTGAGTTTTCAGTGTTGTTTCCATACTTGTGCCAAGTGGTGATCTTTCACTGTTTAGCTTTTTATTATATTCTACATTTTTGGGGAAAAAACTTTCAGATTCACGCTGTACTGATATTGCATTATCCCTGTGATGGTGTAAGAGTGCACTGGTCATGGACTGCCATTCTGGTCTATTTTCACCACTAGTGCAATAGTAACTCATATATTTTGACTTTTGTTCCTCTGTTCTGCCATTTGTCTTCTCTTCTTTGTAATATAAACTATTCTGGTAAACTCTGGAAGAATTCAATCTCATTCCTATATTTGGTTTAAAATGACCAGTCAGTGGTCTACTTTGTTGGAGATGGTTTGGAAACTGATTGTCACCAGTCATAATCTCCCCTACCTTGAGATATAGGCTTGAACTGTCATGTACTTTTCTCCAGAGCAGCAGTTTTCCACGAGTGCCTCAGTTAGTTGGCCATGTAGCTCTTCTTTCTCTCGAGAACAGGACATCAACATTTTCTTTGAAGAATCCAACTTCTTAAGAAGCTCCTCTTTTTCAGCAGTAGCCATTAACAATTCTATAAGTTGCTTCTTATTTTCCATCCTCATGTCCTCCACATCTTTCATCAGAGAATGTTTGTCTATACTCAGATATTTTCCTTCATCCTGAACATGTTGCCTTTGGTTCAGAAGGGCTTCACATTTCTCAGTCAGAACTTTCACTTGCTGGAGATACACCTCGGCATCTTGCTCTGCTTTAGACAATTGTAACTGGAGAATATTTTTGTCTGCTGTGAGCCTGGTGATTTGCTGTCTGCACTGGAGATTTTCGATTCTTAGGTACCGAGCATTCTCGTGCAGCTGCTTTAAAGACTTTCGAAGGGCCTTGCTTTCATAATCAGTCCGCTGATCTGGGATATTCATCTGATCTTCTCTATCTAAGAAACTTTTTAACTTGTGTATCTCAAGATTTTCTTGGTGAATGGCATGCTTATTGTCCACTATTTCTTCTGGCATTCTCCCTCTTTCTTTACCGTCAGAATAAAGAAGATCACGTTTCCAGGGTTCTATGTGTTTTGAATCGTGGATCATTTCAGTGGCGTCATGTAGCAGGCTGCTTTCATTCACATTTGAGGTGAGGTCAGATAATCCTAAAGTGCTAAGATCTTTTGTAGCATCATTTGCTTGTTGAGCAAGCAGGTTTTGTTTCCGAGAGTTCTCCCCATCACCGTCACGTTCTAAACAATAAAATGTGTCTTCCGAGTTGGAATCATCAGGCTCAGCATATTGAGGGTTACTGTACTGTTGCACCGCAACATTTCTGGGAGATGTTTGACCGGCATCTGAGTGGTGCTCTCTTGATTTTGTTGTGCTCAACTTTTCTGATGTCACCATCCATGGAAAGTTGCCTGCTTCATGGAATGAGGGGTTGTCAGGATAGTCTTTCTCTTCAGTAGTGGCATATTGCTTCTTTTCTCCTTTCACTTTGTCACTTATATTATCAGTCATAGAGAGTGATGCATATTCTCTGCGGGTGATAGAGCTATTCTGGAAATTCATAAATAATAAATGGTATTATGTGGAAAGCAGTCATAAGGATGATATAATAGCACTCTAATAAGTCATCTATTTATTAGCATAATAATCAAAGTGCTTATATGTTACTGTTTTGTGACTTGAGGCTTCTGCAGCTAAGAATCCTATTGTAATATTTTGATCACATGACCAGATGTTAATTTAACTACTTGACCACTGAGGGTTTTTTCCTGTTGTGGACCATAGAAATTTTCACCTGTCAGTGCTCCTCCCTTTCTTTCAACAATAACTTAAAGGGATACTGTAGGGGGGTCGGGGGAAAATGAGTTGAACTTACCCGGGGCTTCTAATGGTCCCCCGCAGACATCCTGTGTTGGCGCCGCCACTTACCGATGCTCCGGCCCCGCCTCCAGTTCACTTCTGGAATTTCTGACTTTAAAGTCAGAAAACCACTGTGCCTGCGTTGCCATGTCCTCGCTCCCACTGATGGCACCAGGAGCGTACTGCGCAGACACAGACCATACTGGGCCTGCGCTGTGCGCTCTTGGTGACATCAGCGGGATTGAGGACATGGCAACGCAGGCGCAGTGGTTTTCAGACTTTAAAGTCTGAAATTCCAGAAGTGAACCGGAGGCGGGGCCAGAGCATCGGTGAGCGGCTGCGCGGGCACAGGATGTCTGCGGGGGACCGTTAGAAGTCCCGGGTAAGTTCAACTCATTTTCCCCTGACCCCCCTACAGTATCCCTTTAACCACTAACAGCAAAATGATCTATATCTTGTTTTTCTCGCCACCAATTAGGCTTTCTTTGGGAGGTACAGTATGCTAAGAATAATTTTATCCTAAACGCATTTTTATTGGAATAATAAGGAAAAAATGTATTATTTCTCAGTTTTTGGCCATTATAGTGTTAAAATAAAACATTCTACTGTGGATAAAAACCGCACATTTTATTTGTCCCCGTTATTGCAACATTTAAAAAATTTCCCTAGTACAATGTATGGCGCCATTATTTTATTTGGAAATAAAGGTGCATTTTTTCAGTTTTGCGTCCATCACTAATTACAAGCTTGTAAATTAAAAATTAATAGCTATATACCCTCTTGACGTAAATATTAAAAAAGTTCAGTCCCTAAGTTAACTACTTATATGTTTTTTTTTTATGTAATTTTTTTTTCCTATACAAAAAAAAAGTTTGGTTACTATGGGAGGGTGTGGGAGGAAAATAGTTAATTATAAAACTCAGTGTGGGGATTTTTATTAAATACAAATTCATTTTTGTGTAACTAACTATTTGGCCACAAGATGTCCTCAGTCATCACTTCCGATTCACATACGCAAGCACGTGAATCAGAAGTAATGTGTGGCACTTAACAGGAAAGATACAATGAATGCAGGCGTCTCATAGATGCCGGCATTCATTGAATCGGGGACTTAGATTAATGAATGGGAACTGCACTCTCATTCATTCATCTCCCCGCTAACCGGCGGTAACGGCGGCAGGAGCGAGCCGCGGCCGTGAATATAATGCACGGCGTGCGGTAAGTAGTTAAGCCATAAAACCAGAGCCACTAGGTTTTTTTGTACAGGGCCAAAAGGAATAATAAAGAACCTGGCCACGTTTAGGGCATTTTGGTGGGACTGATACTTCTTGGATTGCAATATCTTCCTGTTCAGACTGCTAGGGAGAAGGCACAGACGGAATCTCTTTGGCAAGATTGCATCATGTAGCAGTCTGTTGTGCAGGAAGTGGCCAGTGCCTAGATCCCTGGTCAGCTATTCCTACACAAATCCAGGACAACATTTGTGCTCGAAGTGATGCTTTACATTATTGCAATTACCAGCTATGGCAGTGCCTAAAGAATTATTTGGGTGCCCGAGGCAGGGATTGTGACAGCTATAGCGGCAGTGCTATGGCACTGGGCAAATTGTGGCTATGGACAGTGGCACTATAGTTTGGCTATAAGACTATGCTAATTTGGATGCCCCCCCCCCCCCCCCCCCCCCACACGCACACACATTTTAAACAGTTTTTAATGTATTTTATATTTCATTGGTGCCTCTGTTCCTCAGAGTGATTTTGGATGGGTGTTACTACCCTTTACTATCCACAGGGAGCGACATCTTAGTGGGGACAGGAAAAAATACCCATTGGTGCATTCAGTGGTTGCCTAGCTCGGCAACCTGTGTTTGTGAGTATACCATTCTATCAAGTAATAACCTGTATACCATCGATTTTACACTATTGGGGCTCCCTGAATCTTCCTTTTTGTCACTACATATTGGAGCAGATATGTATTAAACTGCTCCACTGCGCTACTCTGCAGAAGGGGGAAGAGTGGGCCCCCCCCACAGTGGCTATAGTTACGCCACTTAGTTTGATACAATAAATGTTAAATCTTAAACTATTTTGGCCCCTTACATGATTGAGTTTGGCACCCCTGCATTAGGAGGACATTTCAATTAAGTTTGGCCATACATGCATGCCCGTTTCTAGGGCCGTGCGGCCGCCCTGAGCGCTGAAGGAGTGGGGGCGCTGTAATGGAGGGGGGAGTCAGCCACGGGAGGGCAGCCCGACCTCTCCCTCCCTTCCTCTCCGCGGGCCGCCCTCTGTGCTCCCCCCTCGGAGTCTGACTGCAGAGTGAGCGCCGGGAAGTGCTGTGTACAGAGAGCAACTTACCTGCCTGCGTTCCAATCGCCTCTCACTCGCCGCTGGTCGCCTCCTCTGCCTAGCCGAGGAAGCAGTGTGTGTATCATCGGCTAGGCAGAGGAGGTGACCAGCGGCGAGTGAGAGGCGAATGAAACGCAGGCAGGTGAGTTGCCCTCTGTACACAACGCTTTCCTGCGCTCACTCTGCAGTCAGACTTGGAGGGGGGGAGCACAGAGGGCGGCCCGCGGAGAGGAAGGGAGGGAGAGGTCGGACTGCCCATTCCCGGCTGACTCCCCCCAACATTATGTGGGGGCGGGTACCTAACTATGCTGGGGGGCAGCTACCTATCTAACATATACTGGGGGGGGGGCAGCTACCTAATCTAACCACACTGGGGGGTATCTACCTAATCTAACCTATACTGGGGGGCAGCTACCTAATCTAACCACACTGGGGGGTAGCTACCTAATATAACCTATACTGGGGGCAGCGACCTAATCTAACCTATACTGGGGGGCACCTACCTGAACCTATACTGGGGGCAGCTACCTAATCTAACCTATACTGGGGGGCACTTACCTAATCTAACCTATACTGGGGGACAGCTACCTAATATAACCTATACTAGGGAGCAGCTACCTATCTAACCTATACTAGGGAGCAGCTACCTATCTAACCTATACTGGGGGGCACCTACCTAATCTAACCTATACTAGGGGGCAGCTACCTATCTAACCTATACTGGGCGGCACCTACCTAATCTAACCTATACTGTGGGGGACCTACCTAATCTAACCTATACAAAAGTAAGGATGGGTAGGCAGGCACTCAGTAAGAACCCGTGGGTGCTGACACATGCATGCCTGTGGGCCTCCAAAGAAGCTAGGCTCACGCCACTGCGAAACGGTCGTAAGGCCGTGCACCCACTGGCGCTTACAGATGTCTCCCTCACCCCAGCAGCAGCACGATAAGTACCTGCATTTACATGTGTACTACTTCATGTTACACCACTACTTTTGTTATTGTACACCTGCTGATATTTATTAAAGCTATAGTGCCAGACCAGCTTTTTCTCTTTTTGATGCTAATCTAACCTATACTGGGGGGAGCTACCTAATCTAACCTATACTGGGGGGCACCTACCTAATCTAACCTATATTGGGGGACACCTACCTAATATAACCCATACTGGGGGCAGCTACCTATCTAACCTATACTGGGGGCAACTACTTATCTAACCTGTATTGGGGGCACCTACCTACCTAGCCTATACTGGTGGCAACTATACTGGCTACCTATATTGGAGGCACCTACCTATCTAACCTATGCTGGGGGCAACTATTCTGACTCCCTATATTAGAGGCACCCACCTTGCTAACCTGTACTGGGGACACCTGCCTATCTAACCTATACTGGGGGCAACTATACCGGCTACCTATACTGGAGGCACCTACCTGGCTACCTATACTGGGGGGACCTATACCGGCTACCTATACTGGAGACACCTACGTGGCTAACCTATACTGGGGCAACTATACTGGGGCACCTATAGCTGGCTACCTATACTGAGTGCAACTAGATCTGGCTAACCTATACTGTGGGCACGTATACCTGGCTCTGCGGGGGGGGGGCGCAATTTTTACACCCTCGCCCTGGGTGCATTTTGGCTTAGAAACTGCCCTGCATACATGTATGTAAATGTTATGCTTCAGAAACTGGTCACTAGAGATGGTCAATGAGATGCAAATAATGGTGAGTTGATGCAAATGTTTGTGCTAATTTGATGAAAATGTATGCAGTTTGAAAATGTATTACTCAAAAGATGCTACTGCCACAGCATCTGATTGGTCCATTTTTTAGCTGCATAAATTTGCACAAAGTTGGCAACTCGTTACCATCCTTATTGGTCACATGATGATTGGACCAGTGTAGTGTTCCTTATCTTCCATCTCCATGGCTCCCGGGGGCATGTCTCTGTGACCCGTCACCCACCCACCATCATGTTACCTAAGTTCATACATGCCTGCGGGGAATAGAGAAGAGGCGCCAGTGGTGATGGAGGCTGAAGCACCCTGAAGACAGTAGGAGGGAGCATGCCGGCCAGAGAACTCGCTGTGTGCATGTATGTGTCATTGGGGAGGTGAGGCCAAGGGAACCCTAATGCTGGTATAGAAAGGGGAAGGGACAAAGGCAAGCCATAGTGGTATGGGGGAGGGGAAGGCAGAAGCATATGGTTATGGGAAAGGTAAGGAGACAACCATAATCAGGGCTGGATTTATCATAAGGCACTGTAGGCACATGCCTACAGGCAACTGATGATGGAAAGGTCGCTCACTACCTTCCCCCAGTGTCTTGCTCCATCCTTCTCCATGTAGAGTCCTGATGAGAGTGTAAATTAGAAGTTACGCACCCTGGTCTCTGCATTCCACTAATGAGATCTTCCTTCAGTTAGGGGCACCTCTAGCTACTTAATATTGAGGGTACTTCTGGCTACCTAATGCTAAGGGGCACATGTAGCTGCTTAATACTGAGGGTATTTTCTAGAGAACAGAGGCGCCAACAGGATAAAAAGTTTTATAAAAAAGTGATAAAAACTTTAAAATTGCTAGGGAGGCAGTGGTGGACTTACCTCCGGAAAGCAGACACGAACAACTGTCTGAATCAAACAATTGAATTTATTAAGAGTGCCCCAAGAAATGCAACATGTTTCGCAGGCACAGCCCGCTTCATCAGGCAATAGAATAGAGGACAAAAAACAGTAGCTGGGTAGAAACACAAATAGCGCCTCGTGTTTCTAACTAACTACTGTTTTTTGTCCTCTATTCTATTGCCTGATGAAGCGGGCTGTGCCTGCGAAACGTGTTGCATTTCTTGGGGTACTCTTAATAAATTCAATTGTTTGATTCAGACAGTTGTTCGTGTCTGCTTTCCGCAGGTAAGTCTACCACTGCCTGCCTAGCAATTTTAAAGTTTGTATTACTTTTTATCCTGTTGGCACCTCTGTTCTCTAGCAAATACACTGTGTCCACCCCTGGTGGAGGGGTGACCTACCCCTACCTTTCCGATCTACAGAGGGCGACATCTTAATCCTGAGTGAGGACAGGTCTAATCTCCTCACCTGCATTTACAGTGGTTGCCTGAGTGTTAACCCTTGTTTGTGAGTATATATACTGTATCTCACTGTTTATCATTTACACATTATCCTGTACATGCTACACTATATTGGGCTCTCGGTGTCTCCCTTTTATAATATTGAGGGTACTTATTGCTAGCTAATACTAAGGGGCACCTGTAGCTACCTATGATGGGCAAGGGAAGTGAGGGAGAAGTGACAGCTGGGCCAGCCAGCACACTTGCTGTGCAGTTTGGTGGGGGTTTGTAGGTTAACAGAGGGCAAAGTCTAAGGTGCCAGGACGTCACATCTGTGCCTATAGGCTCCTGTGAGGTAAATCCAGGCTTGTCCATAATATTGCTATTTAGAGGGGAACAGAGGCAGCACTAATGCTGCTATAAAGGAGAGGGGAAAGGAAGGGGGGGGTGTTAAACATCTATTGCTGCTATCTGGGGAGGGGGAAGGGACAAGGATCACTTAATACTGCTATGCTGGGGGAGAGAGTGTGTGTGTGTGTGTGTGTGTGTGTGTGGGGGGGGGGGGGGGTTGGGGTAACTATTGCCCAAGGCACAATTTTATCTAGAGCTGGATCTGTTAAGTTATTCTGGTTATTGTATAATCAGCTGTTCTTTGTTTTATGGCCCATACTCACGGGCAACTGTTTTGGCCTGTCGCCAGCACACGTGAGCGTGTGCGCGACAGGCCGGCGACAGCTCGTCACCGGGTCCCTCCGCATACACACGGCGGAGGGACCTGGCAACTGATGTGGCGGAAGCTGTCGCTGTTGCTCCTCCCCCTGCCGGAAGCCCAATGTAATCCTATCTTGTTGCTGTCGCTAGTCCGCGTACTCACGCGGACTAGCGACAGTTGCGGCGGAGTTGCGGCGGCGACTGTCACCAGGTGATTGAGCGGTTCAATCGCCTGGCGACATCAGCGACGAGCGACAGTTCGGGGTGCGCGCCCGTGCAACGCCGCATACTCACGGGCGACCTGTCGCCGCAACACGCGCGCGCCGCATGTTGCGGTGACAATTGTAGCCCGTGAGTATGGGCCATTAGTTCTGGTTTCTTGGGTTGTAAGTGGCTCACATGTAGCATATCATAAAGAATAAAAACCTATTTACAATGCTTGGTAAATGAAATCCAATTACCTTATTTTCTTCTTTTGGTGTACTGGTCATCTCAGTTGTGAAAGGACTATGAAAATCTTCCATTTCCCTGATACTTTGGTTTAAAATATCAGTGACTTCTGAATGCACCTGATAACACCAATTTTAAACAAACATATTCATGCAGAACACCATGTGAAAGTTAAATATAACAGGAACTACTCAAAGATAAAGACATCGTCATTTCAAATTACTGATCTATTACTGTCAAAAACATGGCAAATCTCCTGTGTCCCATTCTTTGCTATTCCCTATATTTATATCACCTCAGCAGATTACTCACCTAACTTCGTTTTTTGGGGGGAGGGAAGAGGCACCAAATGACTGCCTTGTGTGGAAATGACACGCACACAAACATGAGAACACCTGACAAACTTCAGGAAGATAATGCATTGCAAGCAAAGGCTGCTTAGCTACTCCAGTGATCAAGCAATAAACAGAGCGGGCGGGGCATACATGTAAAACGGGCACTGCTCTAATTTGGGCCCAAGGGAAAGCAGCTAGTAGAATAAAATTGCAGATAGTCTACTATGGGCCGCTACTCCCACAGCTTTGCCTTAGGGATTGGGTGAGACTGGGTGCACACATGGCAGAAACTTTAGCGTAGCAGGAAACGCCGCGGTTTTGCCGCTAATGGTAGTCTACGGGCTGCAGGAAAAAACGCATGTAAGAAACGCATATGCGTCTTAGATGTGTTTTTACAGTAAGCGCTCCACAAACGCTGGCATTGTTCCATGATATGCAGGATGGCTGCCAAAACGCACATAATGAAAGTCATTGGGAACGCAATGGTATGCGGTTTCATGCGTTTTTTGCTGAAAAAAATTGTTTAGTAATGCATTTTCTCTTCCTGTTGTCTTCCTAGTGATTGCATAAAACGCAATATAAAAACACATACAAAACGCATATGCGTTTTCTATTAGAGAATCGCAAACGCTTAAAAATGCATGCAAAACGCATCAAAAACACACACACAAAAAAATGCAACGCAAATGCTAAAAAAGGCTACATTTCACACTATGTCATATGTGAACCCAGTGATTTCAAGTCTTAAAAAGAAACTCAGACCAAAAATTTAACTTTATGCCAATCAGTAGCTGATACCCCCTTTTTCATGAGAAATCTATTCCTTTTCACAAACAGACCATCAGGGGGCGCTGTATGACTGATATTGTGGTGAAACCCCTCCCACAAGAAACCCCTCCCACAAGAAAAGTTCGAACTTTTTTTGGCAGTTTCTTGTCTGTGAACCTTGTTGCATTGTGGGAAATGACTGTTATAGCTGTTTCCAACTGCCAAAAACCATGCAGCAGCTACATCACCTGCCAACACTAAAATGTTCACTGGAGTTCCTCTTTAAAGCCCACGATATTACTATAATGCAGTGGAAGGCAGTGCTGTATATTCACTGTCCTATGTACATACAGTATTGTACACACCATTAAGCTAGGGACACTGGATGATGACTAGGGTCGGGATTATACTGTGAGCTCCTCTGAGGGACAGTAAGGACAGTTTCACATCGCAGGCCATTCTGCAGCATGTGTGATGCGCTGGTGAACGGCAAATTGCTGGTGCCAAGTCTCCCTATGGGAGCATTGCCACTAAACGCTAACGTAAACATCAGCACTAGCGATTTTTCCTTGATTTGTGTCTTAAGAAAGGGCCGTGGTGACACGTATGCTCTGTCAAATCTCTATCCAATACTTCTCATCATCCAGGAAATGAAGAGAACTCTTACCATGCTAACATCTTCCAGTGTTTGCTGTTGCAGATCACCAATGAAATGCAGCTGCTGCTGGAAAGCCTGCAAATAATAGAAAGCATAACAAGTAGGATACACACAGCTGTCACAGCCAGACTTGTGTCGTGTTTGAGACTGAACTACACCTACTCCATCTAAGATGACTTTTTTCAGTTTGGGGTAGAATAGGGGTGGCTTAATGGCTGCTGCTGTCTCCCAGAGAGCTCTGACCAGCCAAGGGCTGAAGAAAAAGCCACAAGGCAACTTAGGCAGATGCTGGTACCTTTTCTGTCCCCTATGGAGCTGGGAAAAAAGGGCGCAGGCAGCTAGTGGACAAAAAGGGCGCCGCCATTCACTCCCATAATAAATAACGTTTAATGGGCGCCGAGCAGGAAAAAAGGGCGCCGGAGCTAAATAAAGTTTACAAATGGCGCCCGGAGCTGTTTAATGATTTATAACTGAGCTTGTGTTGATTTACGTTTATAAAATGCACCCGTGCCGAATAACGTTTATGAAAATACTAAATATATTTATCTTATTTAAATAATTAAAACATTATTTAAAGTTTTATCCCTTACTGTTTTTAAAACATTATTCACAAAATAAAGCGATCAGTACGTAATGTAAATTGCAATATATTTTTTTATTTAAAGTTTTATCCCTTACTGTTTTTAAAACATTATTCACAAAATAAAGCGATCAGTACGTAATGTAAATTGGAATATATTTTTTGGAGTCACAATTTGTAAAACATTATTATCCACATAATAAAAAACATTATTATTCACAAAATAAAGCGATCAGTACGTTACGTAAATTGCAAAATATTTTTTGCATCAATAATTAGTAAAACATTATTATCCACATAATAAAGGGGGTCTTAGGTTTAGGCACCAACAGGGGGGTCTTAGGTTTAGGCACCAACAGGGGGGTCTTAGGTTTAGGCACCAACAGGGGGGTCTTAGGTTTAGGCACCAACAGGGGGGTCTTAGGTTTAGGCACCAACAGGGGGGTCTTAGGTTTAGGCACCACCAGGGGGGTCTTAGGTTTAGGCACCAACAGGGGGGTCTTAGGTTTAGGCACCAACAGGGGGGTCTAGGGGTTAGGGGTAGGTACAGGGAGGGTTACTTAGGCACCAACAGGGGGGGTCTTAGGTTTAGGCACCAACAGGGGGGTCTTAGGTTTAGGCACCAACAGGGGGGTCTTAGGTTTAGGCACCAACAGGGGGGTCTAGGGGTTAGGGGTAGGTACAGGGAGGGTTACTTAGGCACCAACAGGGGGGGGCTTAGGTTTAGGCACCAACAGGGGGGTCTTAGGTTTAGGCACCAACAGGGGGGTCTTAGGTTTAGGCACCAACAGGGGGGTCTAGGGGTTAGGGATAGGTACAGGGAGGGTTCTGTGTAAGAGTAGGCTTAGGTATAGTTTTAGTAAAATTTTAGTAATAATTACTAATGTTTTACAACACTTATTACGAACGTACTTATATTTATATCATCGTTATAAAGAATATTTTCAGATTTTATTATAAGAACAAACCATAAATGAAGGTTATTCACAATAATATACAATTATAACAATTAAACATATATTATTGTTTTTTTAATAATCGTAATTATAAGTTTAACTTTACAAATAGGGAAGATTAACGTTTTCACAATTTCCGATTTTATAAACATTATTTAATGATTTATAATTTTGTTAAATTTTATTTGTAAACGAAATATAGCACACTATTTTTATAAACCCTATTAATGATTAATTATTATTTAGAGTTTACACCCCGCGCCCTTTTTGTCCAGGCGCCCTTTTTGTACGTACGCGTCCCCTATTCCTCACCATACCTAACTAAATCAGGTGGCCAACAGGGGGAGCCAAAAAGCTGACAAAATTGACAAGCTTTTGACCAGTCCATCTCCTCCTGGGAAATTTTTTGTATTTCCTTTATTCTTTACAAAAAGCACTGCCTGGAAAGGATCTATACAAAGATGCCACCAGACAATTGCTGTGTAGTGCTTGTATACGTACAAAAAAATATAAGTATACATAAAAAAAGTAAGTGAGAATCCCCCATAAGGATATGGACTAGTCAATAACCTGTCAGAATTCCACTATTACCTTAAGTGACAGAGACATAGGAAAAAAAGTAATTTATAGTGCACTTTACTGGGAGAAATTAACATTTGTATGTGTGTGTTTTAAAATTTACATTTTTTTGTAACGATAGTTGTCCTTTAAAGAGGGTCTGAAGCCATTTTAAAAACTAGTTTTACCTTTTATTTAGCTTAAGGATGATGGTCACTGCTAAAACGCATTCCTGTGGCAGAAGGAGGGTTTTATAACCCCCAAATCTCCAGGGCAAAAACCAGGGAGCGCTTCCTGATGGAGGCAGAGCTTAGGGCTGTAGCTCTGCCTCTACTTGCGTCAATCCCAGCTGATCGCTGCCTCTCCCCACCCCTATCAGTCTTCTTTCACTGAGAGGGGCGGGGAGAGGCGGAGATCCGTGGGCAGATTGACGCAAATGGGGGCAGCAAAATCCACGACTTTCAAAGTTGTGGACTTTTGCCCTAAGATTTGGGGGTTATAGAACCCTCGTTCTGCTGCGGGAATGCGGCGTTTTAGCAGTGACAATCATCCTTAAGCTAAATAAAAGGTAAAAACAATTTTTTAAACTGGCTTCAGATTCTGTTTAAGGCTGCTTTCACAGTAAGACGTTACAGGCGCACGTTAGTGCAGCCTGTAACGCAGCCCCACCGCACAGTAATGAAAAATCAATGGGCTGTTCACAGTGCCCACGTTGCGTTACATTGTAACGCAGCACATCCGTTGAGAGTGCTGCATGCTGTGCGTTATGCGTGGCTAAGCCGCGTTAGACTGTTTGCACATGCTCAGTAGTGTTGGGGAGGAGTGGAGAGCGGCCAGGCACATGGCTAATTAATATTCACTGCACGGTGTGACGTGCAGTGTTTACTTCCTGGAGCGCCCGCTCTGTTCGGCGATTGGCCGGGCGGGACCACGTGATGCCGCATGCGTCCAAGAGTACGCATCACGGCATCACGGACACCAGAGTGAGCTGCACAACGCGGCTCACTCTGACGTCCACCTCAGAGAGCACCAGGCGTTGCTTTAGGGGCACGTTATGTGCCCTATAACGTCCCCTAAACGCAACGTCCTGGTGTGTAACTAGCCTAAAAGTAGTAGACTGCTGCTGAAAAAAAATATTTACCTCTAAAGTGATTTGAGAACTTTTGTTCAGCTCCTGTACATTTTGAAAGACATTCTCTGTAAATAAAAAGAAATATGAGGCAAAGTTATCATTCTAAAAATATTGTAAATAAAATATCTTTTTTAGCACTTACCAAGCAGGCAAAAAAAAATTACATGGAATTTTTTAAATATTGCATGGGGACTGGGACACACTAAAGCGATTTTGGACAACTTTTTTGAAGCTCCTACAATTGCCGGCGCTTTCAAAAATGCTTTGCTAGTGTAAGTCAATGATGTTGAGCCCACTAGAGCGCTTGTCATTTTGAAAATCGCAAACGCAGGACATACAGCATTTTGTGAGCGTTTGGGCTCCAATACATAGTATATGAGTTCCCTTAATGGCTGGAAAATGAAGAACAAATCAGCAACAAAACGCTGACACAAATCTCTAGCGATTGCACTTTGCGATTTCTAGGGTGTCCCTGGCTGGCGTTTCCTAACTGTGAAATATATTTAGCAGGTGGATTGCGTCAACTTTTTCACAATGACAAAAATATCTTGCTTTATGTCAGCCTGTGCAAACAGCACTAGGCAGGTGACAAGAAATGGGTACGGGAAATGCATCATCTCTCAATACAAAGCCATCTAATGTCTCAAAATATACCTTAAGAGAAAAGAGCTTAATAAAGATTTGTTGGATCTCCTCTAGTTGGTACCAAGCAGTACTAATGATATATTTGGCCATTAATGGTACAATCTCTCAGAAACGATCATCTGGGCACACAAACGGGGACCAGAAATGTGCGCTAGTCTAGTTGAGGGGACACAGTAGAAATAGGGGACACAAACAGTAGGAAAGAGTATCCATGGCACTAACCGAATCGGTTTAGTAAAGTTGTGCCCGAAGCCCAGCTGTGGCAGGCTGTGGGTGAAGGTCCTGGTGTGCAATTTTAGCATTAGTATTTCCCCCTGGGTCCCCTATTTCTTACAAATTAGTGGATGCAACCAAATTCCCGTCAGCAGGAAGTGGCTATTGGTCTGTGAGGTTTCCAGCTGGGTCATCATCTCAGCTAGACTAGGGCGCCCAGTAATGTAAACCAATCCAATCAGCAGGATTGTTCTGGAAAATGCATTGATGGAATGATTGATACATCGGCACCACAAATGCTGCCTGATCTGATTGTTCGATGATTGTACCATCAATGTCTCTCTTGTAGTTTATACCTGTGCTGGATAGGCTCAGATCTGTGCTGTGAATTGCAGCTGTGCTGGTTCCCATTACTTGTTCCTGCATCTCCTGGATTAGCCCATCACCACTAACTGCCTCACCAACTGTTATCTGTCTCAGTCATGTGACCCTATATCATGTGACATGGCCCAGACCCAGCAGGTGATTGAGGACATGAAACGGCTGTTCCTTCTTCTCCTCTGCACCCCACCTCCTTTCACCGCTCTCACAAGCATTATACCCAGGTGCATTTTTGCCATCATATGATGAAATAAAGCAGTAATTTGGACGGTGCTGGATCTTATCTTGTGTACAAAAAACAGTTTAAACTTTGCTCTATCTTTAGTGCTACTTAATACGGAGCTTCTGTGATAGAAAGGGCATCAAGTCGTTTTTTGTATTTATACATTTTTCTCCAGTGAGGAGCTCACTATCCAGGGTACAATTCTTTCAGTTCAGTCTTATTGTAATTGGTGGAAGAGGGAAAAGCCCCTACACTGCATTTTCTTCTGCTGTTCTGGTCTTTTTTTCTTATTCTGGGTCATGGCACATGATATCTATCGTAATGTATGCAGTCTAACGTAATGTATGCAATTCTTTTTTTATTTGACACTTTCCTGACAAGACATTAAGGATACCTGAGACAAATGGGAGGAAAGGATTTTTACTTACCTAGGGCTCCCTTGCCATCTCCCTGTTCCCCTCGGTTGTGCTGCTGCCAGCCCTGCATACGCAGTGACCTGCAACCCAACTGAATCATGGACTTTACATCGGCACAAAAGAGGGGAATGGAAGGCGTACGTATTGCTATGCAGCCGGTGTGTTGGGTGCATGGCGAGTGGAATGACCGCTCACCCTGCTGTCGGCGGCACCATTACATCTGAGGTCTTCTATTGACCATTTTATGCGTGCTATTTTTTCGAGGTTCCCAGTGCACGGGCCCCGTATGTGAGTTCTCTTTTTTCTTTTTACTAATTGTTTTATATGCTACGTAATAAAGACGGTTTACACCTAGATGTGCTGTATATCTCTTTCATGCTACTATCCTATTGGACTCCCCTCCGGCGAGTCTTTGTGACCTCAGGATATCTACTGTATTGCAGAGGAATCTGTGGCGTGTGACATCGCTGGCGAAATAACACCATCTGAGAGTACTGCGCACCATCTATCAAATTTGTTTACAACCTTATAATGTGGGTTGTTGGAATCTGGTAAGCCTTGTTTCTTTACCTTTTCGTTCAAGGATCCGGCATATCAGAAAATGGCAAAAGCTGTATTACTATAGACCTGCGCTGACTTTGTATATTTATAACATTAGTGCTGTTGTGGAGCCCAGCTTTGGCGCTTATCACTGAGCACCCAAACCACCTGCTGTGAACGGAAGGACATCGGGGGAGCAGACAGACTATGGGTGCCCCAGGTACGTAAAAATCTTGTGCTCCAATTCGTCTCAGATTTAAGTAAGTGAATTCTATCCAGTGGCCAGAAGAGGTCAGCACCATCCTAGCATTCACATGAAAGGCCTTATATAATAAAATGGTTATTTTACAAAAACAATTGCAGTGAATGTTTGTTGGAGATGTTTTTTGATAAAACGGGACTCAATTTTGAAAATTGCTTTAGATACACATGTCAATGGGTATGTGATAGCTTTATGAGTAGATGATTAGAGGCGCCCCAAATACAAAACAGTATCCTCTTCCTTGCTCTTTAACAACAACCTTTGCAGCCGTGCCAAGGGTATATCCTTCTTTCATCCACAGAAAAATGTCATAAAGAACCACAGCGCCAGGTATTACGTTGTGGTAGGCATACATATACTGCAATCCACCTCCAGAGATCCCTCCTATAACGTGGGTGCCTTTAGTGCAGCTCTGTGCAAAAGAAAACAAAAGAGGGATTCTCTCAGTGGATGAAGTCCAAGGCAAATTTATTGGTAAAAAAAAGCATCGAACAGGCATAAACAAGTGTCACTCCCATAACGAAGGTCCTACACCATTTAGGACCCTCTCAGGAAAGTTCGCTTTCCACTCTTGTGGTACTAAGATAACACTTGCGATCGAGAGTGGGCCGGCTAGTGGCACATATATATAAGAAAAAGACATAGTTACCCACCCGATCGCAAGTGTTATCTTAGTATATTCAGCAGTGATGCACTGAGAGACATCTCAAGCTCACTCCAACCTGAATTATCGCAAATTCTTTCTGTTTTAAGAAAGCAAACTTTTGTTTATCTTAGTACCACAAGGGTGGGAAGCGAACTTTCCGGAGAGGACCCTAAATGGTACAGGACCCTCGTTATGTGAGTGAAACTTGTTTATGCCTGTTTGATGCTTTTTTACCAATAAATTTGCCTTGGACTTTATCCACTGAGAGAATCCCTCTTTTGTTTTCTTTTGGGGTGCACGGAGCTGCACTACAGGCACCCACGTTATAGGAGGGATCTCTGGAGGTGGATTGTAGTGCATGTATGCCTACAACAACGTAATACCTGGCGCTGTGGTTCTTTATGACATTTGATAGCTTTACGTAAGAAATCTTATCAATATAATTTAATGTTACAAAAGCTTTACCTCTATGGCTAATTTATACATTATGTGCATAGATGGGACAGGTTTTCATACTGTGCCTTTTTCATACTTCATTTATTTTTCCATTGAGGTTACCTACACAGAGTCATGTTCTGCCTGTAGTCTTTAGGATTCTTTTCCACGGGCGGCTGAACTGCTCGTTTGTCGGGCAGCTCAGTCTTCCGAGTGCTGGCCACAAGCGCCATTCAGCAGCCACCATGCTTAGATGCAACTCCATGGGGGTCCCCTGCCTACCACCCATGCCACGTGCCAGCAACCACTTGGCCGGTTGACAGGAGCAGCTGACAGGTAGTGAATTCATTGCCTTCCCCTGCTCGTGGAAAAGAGGCCTTAAAGGATACCACAACTGAAATGTGACATAATGAGATAGACATGTGTATGTACAGTGCCTAACACACAGATAACTATGCTGTGTCCCTTTTTTTCTTTCTCTGCCTGAAAGAGGTAAATATCTGGTATGTAAGTGGCTGACTCAGTCCTGACTCAGACAGGAACTGACTACAGTGTGACCCTCACTGATAAGAAATTCCAACTATAAAACACTTTCCTAGCAGAAAATGGCTTCTGAGAGCAAGAAAGAGGTAAAAAGGGGGAATTTCTTATCAGTGAGGGTCACACTGTAGTCACTTCCTGTCTGAGTCAGGACTGAGTCAGCCACTTACATACCTGATATTTAACTCTTTCAGGCAGAGAAAGAAAAAAGGGAACACAGCATAGTTATCTGTGTGTTAGGCACTGTACATACCCATGTCTATCTCATTATGTCACATTTCAGTTGGGGTATCCTTTAATGATGTGAAAGCTAAGAGGTACCTCTCTCTTGAGCTTCTTCATGTGACTTAGGAGGAGTGGTTTTGCATTCATGACAAGATAGAACTTTTTTTAACTCAAAACTAATACTTTAGTTTGTTAAGGTGGATATTCAGCCTACAATTTGCAGGATCCTCTTCACCTGTAAAGTTATAATGACGTGCCTGGTCTTCTTGTGAATCAGTCATGAGGGCCTTTTGTGTTCTCAGTCTTGAGAACAGGAAACAAATGGCGGAGGGGGTAAGGATATTGTTGGGTTGGATGGGGCGGGGCTACGTGCCAGAAGTCACAGGACGCAGACCCCCAGGACTGTTTCACAAGAAGACCTGCTAGGCCATTATAATTCTACAGGAGGAAAGGATCCTGTGAATTTGTATTATAAGCTGGATATCCACTGTAAGCAAGACATCTACTACCTGTAACGATCCGCTCAGCTGCCTGCGCAGGCAGGCAGCCTTTTGATCATTATTCAGGTCTGCATGCTGCAGGACTCTGGAAAGTAGACCTTCTGTCAGTTTTGCAGCTTGTGCTTGCTGAGGAATTTGCATACGTTGTCATGCAAATTGCCTGGCCACATTCATTGGAGGCGTGTACTATAAGTAGTATGTGTGTCCCACAATGCTTCGCTGCTCATAGAGGTTTGTTCCTGCTGGACTCACCTGGAGTGTCAGCCACTGCTATCTTAGTATAGTTAATTCTTGGGGAGTGCTCCTTGCATTCCTAGTTAGTGCAGTCAGTTTGTGTATAATTTGTACTGCCTATTCTGTCTTGTCTTGTCTGTCGCGATTGCGCTGTCACCAGCGGCGGTTGATAGCGAATCGCTCTGTCTTGTTTGGATCTCACTAGCCTCTAGCGGTAGCGGCTGTGGATCCTTCTGATCTGAGTTCCTGGAGTGTAAGCTGGAGCAGCGGTTGCTACCGGCTACCTCATCTGATCTGTCTTGTTTAGATCGCACTAGCCGCTAGCGTTAGCGGCTGTGGATCTTTCTGATCTGTGTTCCTGCTTGGATCACACTTGCTCTGGCGGAAGAGCGGTGGATCCTTTCTGCCTAGTTCCTGTTTCTCGTTTGTCTGTCTTGTCTGATACGGGCGCTTGCTGTAGGCTCGATGAGGTAACCGTTAAGCAAGCGTTCACGTTCTTTGTTTCGTGTTTGTCTGTTGATGGTTAGTTAGGCGTGCTTGTCTCTATTGTGCTTATCACGTGGAGACCACGCATAACCGCGTGCACTGTTGCGAATGAGTGCGGTGTTCGCGGTTAGCTAGCGTTTATTATTTTCCGTATATTCTCATTGTACTTGCTGTGCCTTTGCTAACCTCGTATTCTGTTCTGATCTGCCTTGTGTCACGTCTGGCGATCGCACCTCTCGCGATCGCGTTCCTGTTTCATATCTGCTGTTGTGTGTGCGCGGTCGCGGGGTGGCGACTAGATTGGCGCACACACATACAACCTATCCCTTTGCTCAATCTCATTCGCAATCGCCTCTCTTGCGATTGCGTTCTGCGCTTCGTAC
This sequence comes from Hyperolius riggenbachi, assembly GCF_040937935.1. NCBI lineage: Eukaryota > Metazoa > Chordata > Amphibia > Anura > Hyperoliidae > Hyperolius > Hyperolius riggenbachi. The sequence goes on along the minus strand of NC_090646.1, from coordinate 146,114,388 downwards.
AAATTCCTGTCTGGCATTTGTGGAGGTACAGAGGATTGGTTCCTCTGCACTCCCCAGTGCCATCTGCCGACAGGAATTTCCCTCTACTGGTGCTTGCACCAAAAGCTGGGTTCTAGTATCTTGACACGCTTGTGGAGGACCTCCGCAGTGTCAGCGCACATCTTTGTGCGCTGAACACGGAGATATCCCACAATCGTTACACTACCTTTTTTACCTACTACCTACCTTTCTTACCAACCTACTACCTTCCTACTATTATCCACTGATTTAAGCACAGTGCTATTTGAATCATACATGCTCTGTAATGTGTTTGTGTGATTTTGCCCTAAGGCCTTTCTGTCATCTAGACAGCTGAATTGGCCGCTGAATGCCTTTTGGATGCAATTTACTGCAGTGGCTGTGGTTGCACTCAGATGCATTCAAATGGCATTGTTGGTAGCCCCCCACATGTCAGTAGCTGAAATGTAGTGTGGTTACCTGGCAGCAGAAAACGGCCTTATGTGTCATCATCTCGTGTCTGCCAGTGGCTGTGGCTGCACTCAAATGTGTCCCCTTAAAGAAAATCTGTATTGTTAAAATCCCACAAAAGTAAACATACCAGTGCGTTAGGGGACATCTCCTATTACCCTGTGTCACAATTTCGCCGCTCCCCGCCGCATTAAAAGTGGTTAAAAACAGTTTTAAAAAGCGTGTTTGTAAACAAACAAAATGGCCATCAATACAGGAAGTAGGTTGATGTACAGTATGTCCACACATAGAAAATACATCCATACACAAGCAGGCTGTATACAGCCTTCCTTTTGAATCTCAAGAGATCATTTGTGTGTTTCTTTCCCCCTGCATCTCTCATGCACTGAAGTTTCAGGCTGCTCTTTTCTTCCTGCAAACAGCTTTGCCGTTGTCTGTAATTCCTCACTATGTGAAAGCCCAGCCAGCTCAGAGGACGATTTATCCAGCTTGTAAAAGATAAGAGAGAAGAGAGAAGCTGCTCTAATCTAAATAACACACAGGCAGTGTGCATAGAGGGGCCTGGAAGGGGGAGTTCATAGCAGAACCACAACACTGAAGAATTTGGCAGCCTTCCAGACACAGGCTGACAAGTCTGACAAGAGAGAGATAAGTTGATTTATTACAGAGACTGTGATAGTACAAAGTGCTGCAGTAAGCCAGAACACATTAGAATAGCTTTTGGAACTTGTAGGATGATAAAAAACAGGATACATTTTTTGTTACGGAGTCTCTTTAAAGTCATACGTATTCCAACTGCCAGCACTGAGCCATTACCAGCACCTAGCGGTTGAATCCTAGTGGATTCACCATCTGCAGCTGCTTATGTGAAATGAGCCTAAAATATTCTTGTCATTTCAAGCAGCAAATGACTCCAGTAGTGCTTAAAGAGTAACTGTCAGGCTGCAGAAGCTAATTTAAACCTCTATTCTCCTGTGTTAAACAGTTTAGAAGGAAGCCAAAAAGCCATTAGTGAAGATAAAAATCTCAGTTACCTTTGATGTGTGCTTATCAGAAAAGCTGTTAGACCTAAGAGGACGCAAGCCGCATACTATACTGCAAAGCATTCTGGGGCCCTCCCCTCGGCTGCTAATGAGACGTTACAGCAGCTTGTAATCAGTCCAGCGCGTAGCACTGATAAATCTCCGGGCAGAGTACACTGCAGGAGTCAGCTATTGTTCCTAGCCACATGGCTCATTAATATTCACTGCACATTGTGTTATTCAGTATGAGCTTTTCTGTGATCAGGAAGCAGGCAGGACATGACGACACATTTGACAGAAAAACATGGAACCTGCCATGAGCTGTCAGGAGCATCAATCTCTGCATATACTATATAAAAATTCTGTGAAGTACAAACGTGGACAGTGAAATGCATATGTAATGTAAGTACAGCCAATCTTTAGCTACTGATATATGTGTTTATTTTCTCTGAGACCTTATACCTAACAGCTCCTCTTTAATGAACTGATACTTTCTAATACTAAGCTTCAAACCCAAGGACAGACACTAAAGCCTTGTACACATACTAGAGCCTAGGTTGTGGTACGCACACCCCTGGCGGTAAGTGGGTTTGTTTTAGAAGGTACTTAACCTCCTCAGCGGTAATCCCGAGTCAGGCTCGGAACGGAAATCCGCAGCTCAGAGTAGTAATCCCATGTCTGAGTGAGTTATTATTATTCTCTGTGGTATGTTTTTTTTCCTCCCTTGTTTTGGGGGTCTAAAATTGCTTTTAGACCCTAAGGGCTTGATTCACAAAGCGGTGCTAACTGTTAGCACGCCTGTGAAAACCCCCTTAGCACGTCTAAACAAGCTTTTCGCGCACAAAACTTTATGCGCACAAAACTTTATGCGTGTAAAACTTTACGCGCGCACTGCATAGAGCGCAGGGCGCTCCGCACGAAGTGCCCATTAAAGCCTATCCGACTTAGCACGCGCATAGGACTTTGCGTGCGCAAAACTTTGCGAACGGTACTTAGCACGCGATCTGATTGAGAAAACCGGTGCTAACCTACCTAGCACCCTGGTTAGCGCGCCTAAAGACTTTAAGTAGGTTAGCACCGCATAGTGAATCAAGCCCTAAATCTGAAAATAATCATAACGCCAGGGTGGTTAAACTTGTTATAGTCAATTTATTACAATGAATTTTTTTGCATTTAAGAAATTATATCTAATATATAAATAAGTATGAAGAAGTATTTTTAGGTATTTGAAAAGATGAAGGAATGTCTGAAACACATTTTTGCAAAAATAAAATGTATTCTTATTAAGTATGTATCAAGGGGTAAGGGGTACTCAGCAAACAGCATCTTTCATTAAGGGGTACCTGCTGGAATAAGGTTGAGAAACACTGTATTAGAGGGTTCTCGTTGAGACGGCAGGCAATGGCTGTCTCTCCTGGGAACCTAACATCTGTGCACCATAGATTTAGAGTGCCAGATTGTCTCAGGTCAAGCACATTGTTCTCCTTCTTACCTCTGCCACTGGATACTGGTCCTTTGAGTACTGCACCATCAATCCTCCTCCTGTTCCATAGCAACAGAACATGTTGCAAAGCTGTAGCCTCATGAAAACCTCCTCCCGTTCCATAGCAACAGAACGTGTTTCAAAGCTGTAGCCTCATAAAAACCTCCTCCCGTTCCATAGCAACAGAACGTGTTGCCAAGCTGTAGCCTCATGAAAACTTCCTCCTGTTCCATAGCAACAGAACGTGTTGCAAGGCTGTAGCCTCATAAAGTCACTGAAGAATACTTGGGCCCAAAATTGTTGCTTGAGAAATCTAGTCCCAATCCCTGCAAGCAACATTCTTTGTGTGTGTGCACACCTCAGCGAGCCATCAGGTGTATAAACAGCTTTTGATTTATTCACTGCCAACTCTGTTTCCTATGTAATCTTTAGACCACTTTAACTGGTAGCTGGCAGAGGTGTTTGTTGATTTTTGTTCTAGAAGGCATTACGAGGTGCCTGTATGCTCATTAAAAAAAGGGCTGAAGTAGAAGAATTTACTCTACAAATGTTGCTCAGCATCCTAAGCTTGTTAAACTAAAACACCGGGCAAATGTAACCCGAACCAAGTAGGTGTAATACAAAGATAACTTCTTGAATAGTATAGATGAACTGGACGGGAGACATGCTGACGTAAAATGGTCAATAAAGTGATCTCACACTCCACCCATAATACTGAAACATGTTTGTTTTCTCATAATAGGTATCTTGCGGCTAGGTTCATAGTAGTTAGTTGCATAACTCACGCATTATAATGACTGTGAACTAAAATGGCGACTTTAATACCAAACATGATGCATGTAGCGAGTTAGAATAATGTGACCAGTTACTGTGAACAGCCCCATAGAAGTGTATGGGCAGTGAGTTGACATGCAGAATTATTCTGCAATGCAACTGATCACTGTGAACAGGGCCTCAAGGGTGAACATTCGTGCACATAGCAGTATTTGGGGAATGGCACATGTTCATATTTATTCTCACTGAGTTGAATACTAAAAAGCACTAATTTGTTATAAGAATATATTATGATATGAGCAAGCCTGGGTTCAACCTTTGCAACAGGTTATTACTGCTGTCTGTCTTCCTCTTAGGGATAATTTAGAATTTTGTTCAATTAACAGGAAAGGATTTAGTGTGAGTCTATTGTGTCACTAGGTTTAAAGGGAACCTTAACTCAACCACACAAAATGAGTTTAACTTACCTGGGGCTTCTACCAGCCCTCTGCAGCCATCCTGTGCCCTCGACGTGACTCGGGGTTCCCCTGGTCCCCCGCTGATAGCTAGTTTCATTTTTGCCGACTCGGAGTCGGCTGGCAGCCATGCGTCTCATTGAACGCGTTACCGCTGTAACAGGACGCTATAGCGGGTGTCAACGCCCACAAAGGTACGTGTTGACACCCGCTATAGCATCCTGTTACAGCGGTAACGCGTTCAATGAGACGCATGGCTGCCATCCAACTTCGAGTCGGCAAAAATGAAACTAGCTGTCAGCGGGGACCAGAGGATCCGGGAGTCACGTTGAGGGCACAGGATGGCTGCAGGGGGCTGGTAGAAGCCTCAGGTAAGTTAAACTCATTTTGTGTGGTTGAGTTAACCTTCCTGGCGGTAACCCCGAACGTGCAGCCGCGCAGGAGGTTTTCTCAGGCCCTACTGGGCCGATTTACTTAATTTTTTTTTTTGCTGGACGCAGCTAGCACTTTGCTAGCTGCGCCAGCACACCGATCGCCGCCGCCCCGCGCTCGATCGCCGCTATCCGTCGCGGCGCGCGGTCCCCCCCCCAGACCCCATGCGCTGCCTGGCCAATCAGTGCCAGGCAGCGCCTAGGGGTGGATGGGGACTCCCAATGACGTCACTGACGTCGGTGACGTCATCCCGCCCCGTCGCCAGAGTACAACAATAAAAACCCAAAGTAGTTTTAAGTGTTTTTCAATTAATCCTCATCAAAAAATAACATTTTTGACTGTGTAAAAGCAGACCTGAACTCAGAACTAGATAGAGATAAGCAACTGCATGATAACCTTCAAAGAAAAACATCTATTCATTACAATTTAAAGAACTGGCACATATATCCTATAGTGCATTTACGTCCTGGTTTGCTGAGAGCACAGAAAGGGTTGACCTCCTATTAGCTCACAACCTAGCAGACTCGAAAGACAGTTGACAGCTCAAATTACACTGGCTCATTACTTGCTGAGAAAAGAAAATTAAACAGGTTGTTCTCTATAAATATACACAGGGTAGACACCAGGTGGATTTCTCTGTGTTTTCTATCGCTCCTGTGCAAGAGTTAAGGTCTGCTTTAAGCCTGGTACACACCTTCATTTTTGATTGGCTAATTTTACCACTTCCACGTCGTATGATTTCAACAGATTTTGAATACTATGAACAGATGAAGGAGATCCAGTAAACGAGCAGTGGTCAAGGTCCAGATAATCCGATATAGTAGCAGCAGGTACACAGAGCACCCAGCAACCAGCACGCTAGAGCTATCACGGGCAACATGCAAGTGTCACAGCAAGGTTTAAATACTGACAGCATCCAATCAGTGGCCGGCTGCATGCATAATACCAGTTGCCTGACTCTCCTGCTGATCCTGTGTCTCTAATACTTTTAGCCACAGCCCCTCAACAAGCATGCAGATCAGGTGCTCTGACTGAAGTCAGACTGGATTAGCTGCATGCTTGTTTCAGGTGTGTGATTCAGCCACTACTGCAACTAAAGAGATCAGTAGGACTGCCAGGCAACTGTTATTGTTCAATAGGAAACATCCATATCCCTCTCAGTTTAAGTTCCCGTTAAGTATCAGCTGAGAGAGAGATCAGCTGACACGGGTGGCAATACATGTCAGCTGACTAACCAGTACTGACAGCAAAACATCTTGACCGTGTGTCAGCTATAGCATACTGGTCAAGAGCACCGCCAGCGTCACTAGAGACCGGGGTTCAATCCCAGCCAAGGTCAACAGCCATTATTTTATACTTATAAAATAAACCCCAGCCTGACTACCTCTGTCGCCACCTCAGACCGTACTGTGGCCGAGAGGAGCGAGACATCCGCCCACCAGTATGCGCAGAGTGATTCCTTACAGAGGAAATCTTTATTATCAACACAGACATCACTATATAATGGTATACTAATACGATGAATGGTTAGCGCTAGAGATAGTCAATGAGATAATTTTGGCTTGCATGCAAATTTCATGTAAATTGTATGCATCACCAGGAAGGTAATTTGATTGGTCCAATTCTAAGGTGCATACAATCTGCATTACAATTGTTTGCAAACCAGAATTATTTGCATCTCATTGACCATCTCTAGATGTAAAGTTTGCTAAGCCTTTTTTTTATACCTGTGCCCTTGCTGAAGTGATTACATCACTTCCTGTGAGAGGCACACCGACAGCAATAAAAACTAGAGTGACATTCAAACTTTTACCCACTGTATTTAGCATTGAAGATATTCCACCTAGTGTATTGTGATGGTGATGTTTATGTCTTCTTACCAACTTGTTATATACATAAGGAGAAGCAGTGTTGTTTAAAAGTTTATTTGGCATTATATAACAAAATAGTAGACACATTGATCTGAAATTGCACAAGTACAAAAATAAAAAGAAAATAACATTTCTCAAGCATGGATTGCAGTCTTAGGGCACTGGACTATGTCCTACGATTCAAGCAATAATGGCGTAGTGCAGAATTATTATTTGCAATCATAACCCACTAGTCTAATATCATATCTCTAACCTGCTACATTTTAGTATTTTCAAATCCAATCCAATACGTGTGTGACATAGGCAATAACAGACATAAAGCAGTGTAGATTATAAAGCAGTCCTTTCCAAGAATGACCTTGTCAGTGACACATCTTCTGTCACACTATGTACTCGCTGGAACCTGCATTAGGGGTGTTTACTGACATATGGTGTCTATTCAATTTAAAATACTTGTCGTAGTTTATGAATGAACTTTATGTTGTAAATAGTCTTCCCGTGTCACAATAGCTGATACAGTGGCTTGCAAAAGTATTCGGCCCCCTTGAAGTTTTCCACATTTTGTCACATTACTGCCACAAACATGCATCAATTGTATTGGAATTCCACGTGAAAGACCAACACAAAGTGGTGTGCACGCGAGAAGTGGAACGAAAATCATACATGATTCCAAACATTTTTTACAAATAGATAACTGCAAAGTGGGGCGTGCATAATTATTCAGCCCCCTTTGGTCTGAGTGCAGTCTGTTGACCATAGACATTGCCTGAAGTGGCTGGATAGTGTAGGGCTCTGCCTCTGACACAGGAGACCTGGGTTTGAATCTCGTCTCTGCCTGTTCAGTAAGCCAGCACCTATTCAGTAGGAGACCTTCGGCAATTCTTCCTAACACTGCTACTGCCTATAGAGCGCGTCCTAGTGGCTGCAGCTCTGGCGCTTTGAGTATGCCAGGAGAAAAGCGCAATATAAATGTTCTGTGTTTGTTTGATGAATGCTAATGACTAAATAGAGTGCACCTGTGTGTAACCTAATGTCAGTACAAATACAGCTGCTCTGCGACGGCCTCAGAGGTTGTCTAAGAAAATATTGGGAGCAACAACACCATGAAGTCCAAAGAACACACCAGACAGGTCAGGGATAAAGTTATTGAGAAATTTAAAGCAGGCTTAGACTACAAAAAGATTTCCAAAGCCTTGAACATCCCACGGAGCACTGTTCAAGCGATCATTTAGAAATGGAAGGAGTATGGCACAACTGTAAACCTACCAAGATAAGGCCGTCCACCTAAACTCACAGGCTGAACAAGGAGAGCGCTGATCAGAAATGCAGTCAAGAGGCCCGTGGTGACTCTGGACGAGCTGCAGAGATCTACAGCTCAGGTGGGGAAATCTATCCATAGGACAACTATTAGTCGTGCACTGCACAAAGTTGGCCTTTATGGAAGAGTGGCAATAAGAAAGCCATTGTTAAAAGAAAAGCATAAGAAGTCCCGTTTGCAGTTTGCCACAAGCCATGTGGGGGACACAGCAAATGTGGAAGAAGGTGCTCTGGTCAGATGAGACCAAAATGGAACTTTCTGGCCAAAATGAAAAACGCTATGTGTGGCAGAAAACTAACACTGCACATCACTCTGAACACACCATCCCCACTGTCAAATATGGTGGTGGCAGTATCATGCTCTGGGGGTGCTTCTCTTCAGCAGGGACAGGGAAGCTGGTCAAAGTTGATGGGAAAATGGATGGAGCCAAATACAGGGCAAACTTGGAAGAAAACCTCTTGGAGACTGCAAAAGACTTGAGACTGGCGCGGAGGTTCACGTTCCAGCAGGACAGTGACCCTAAACATAAAGCCAGGGCAACAATGGAATGGTTTAAAACAAAACATATCCATGTGTTAGAATGGCCCAGTCAAAGTCTAGATCTACCAAAGCTGGTAGAGACATACCCTAAAAGACTGGCAGCTGTAATTGCAGCAAAAGGTGGTTCTACAAAGTATTGACTCAGGGGGCTGAATAATTACGCACACCCCACTTTGCAGTTATCTATTTGTAAAAAATGTTTGGAATGATGTATGATTTTCGATCCACTTCTCACATGTACACCACTTTGTATTGGTCTTTTACGTGGAATTCCAATTAAATTGAATCATTTTTGTGGCAGTAATGTGACAAAATGTGGAAAACATTAAGGGGGCCAAATACTATTGCAAGCCACTGTATAAGAAAACTTCTAACGCTAAAATGTAAAACCTACTGTATATACATTATGCTCCATAATGTGAACATTTAGATGTATTCGTTTTCATAATTCAACAGCAAAAGGCCAGTACACACTCTCGATTGATGTTGCCCAACGAGAATCGGGGTGGCATCGCTGGCCCGAGGCCGTACAGACACGCAGATAGCATGTAGACTGACAACCAGGGCCAGATTTACCATAAGGCACTGTTACCTACAGGCACCTAATGAAGGAAAGGTGGCTCACTGCCCTCCGCAAGTACTCCCCTCCCACCCTACTTGCGCAGAGTCACAAGCAAAGTGAAAATGAGAGGTTACACACCCGAATCTCGACATTCCACTGATCAGATCTCGCTTCAGTCGGGATAGCTGTGGCTACATAATACTAAGGGGCACCAGTAGCTACCTATGACAGGCAAGAGAAGTAAGGAAGAAGTGACAGCCAGCACACTAGCAGTCATTTGTAGATTAATGGAGGGCGAAGTCTAAGGTGCCAGGACATCTGTGCCTCTAGGCTCCTGTGATGTACATCCAGGCCTGCTGACAGCGTCGTGTGGCAATGCAGGGGGGGGGGGGGGGGGGGGAGGGGCAACGGATCGGCATAGATGTGACGTCACACAGCAGATGGAGCAAGTGGTGAATTTTTGGAAGAGATGCTGGTTATCGGCAACCTAAGCCGCCTTTAATCTAGTATATGTATGGGCCTTAAGTATGATAGGAGCGGATATTCAGAGTTCTGGATCTATTGCCTCCCCTCCCCCCCAAAAAACCAAAAAACCCCATCCGTTGTTACTGGCTGCAAACTTCGTACACTTAATAATCACCACCTTAGCTTATTGCGTTAGTGCTGGATCTGCCATTCCTATACAATCAGTGAGCGCATGTACTAGTAAGACCTATTTTCATTTTTTTCCATTTTTTTTTTTAAATATGATAGATTACATGTTAGCCTTGTTTTAGAATAGTTAATATATCTAAGCCCTTGGAAAGACAGTAACTGCATCATATCCTTCTGGTGGTCTCATTCGTGCTCTGGCATGGACTTCACAGTACAGCTGGCCCTCCACAAAGAAGTATCCCTTCTGCTTCAGGTTTAGATTACAGTCAGCACACACAAAGCAATCGGGGTGACGGAACTTGTCTCGAGCCTTCACTACGGTGCCTCTGCAACACATGATGGAAGAAGTGACAAAGAACGTTACAATTATGGATAAGAAGAATGGATAATATGCTTTGCTAGGAAATGCTTATTATACTCAAAGTATAAGGCCTTGTTTCCACCTGTGCCGGCATCCATCTCCAAGACAGACATTAGCACTTGTATGCAAGAACACATCCAAATGCCTCTAGCTGTGCCATGCCCGGCACTAGGTTCTTTTTTTTCCACATGCCTTAATTCGAAAGCAGCCTATCGATTGCAATAGGCTGTGATTTCTTGTCCGAATTTGCATGCGAGGGACCGTTGCAAATCTTTCCTAGTGGAAACGATCCCTAAACGGTACGAGGGTTGTCTAGAAAGTAACAGCCCTTTTCATTTGATCAACTAAGGAAACATTTTATTTATTTTATTTTAAACATGCTGTACCTTCTGATTTTTATTCCACATTATCACCTCCTTTATTTAAGCATTTGCCATATCTTTATACAAGGTTTTTATTCTTTTTGTTGTAGTGATATCACACTCCTTACTTATGAGTTGGAAGGTTTGGGCATAGTGGAAAGAGGCTTTGTGTTAAAGGGAAGGTTCAGGGAGGGTGGGTAAAAAATAAAAATCAATTTCCACTTACCTGGGGCTTCCTCCAGCCCGTGGCAGGCAGGAGGTGCTCTCGCCGCCGCTCCGCAGGCTCCCGGTGGTCTCCGGTGGCCGACCCGACCTGGCCAGGCCGGCTGCCAGGTCGGGCTCTTCTGCGCTCCAAGGCCCGGAACTTCTGCGTCCCACGCCGGCGCTCTGACGTCATCGGACGTCCTCCGGGCTCTACTGCGCATGCGCAGTAGTTCTGCGCATGCGCAGTAGAGCCCGGAGGACGTCCGATGACGTCAGAGCGCAGACGTGGGACGCAGAAGTTCCGGGCCTTGGAGCGCAGAAGAGCCCGACCTGGCAGCCGGCCTGGCCAGGTCGGGTCGGCCACCGGAGACCACCGGGAGCTTGCGGAGCGGCGGCGAGGGCACCTACTGCCTGCCACGGGCTGGAGGAAGCCCCAGGTAAGTGGAAATTGATTTTTATTTTTTGCCCACCCTCCCTGAACCTTCCCTTTAACCACTTAAGGACTGCAGTCATAAAACCCCTTAAGGACCAGAGCCTTTTTTTCCATTCGGACCACTGCAGCTTTCACGGTTTATTGCTCAGTCATACAACCTACCACCTAAATGAATTTTACCTCCTTTTCTTGTCACTAATACAGCTTTCTTTCGGTGCTATTTGATTGCTGCTGCGAGTTTTACTTTTTATTATATTCATCAAAAAAGACATGAATTTTGTCAAAAAAATGACTTTTTTAACTTTCTGTGCTGACATTTTTCAAATAAAGTAAAATTTCCTATACATTTGAGCGCGAAAGTTATTCTGCTACATGTCTTTGATAAAAAAAAAACCATTCAGTGTATATTTATTGGATTGGGTAAAAGTTATAGCGTTTACAAACTATGGTGCCAAAAGTGAATTTTCCCATTTTCAAGCATCTCTGACTTTTCTGCGCACCTGTCAGGTTTCATGAGGGGCTAAAATTCCAGGATAGTACAAATTTCCCCCAAATGACCCCATTTTGGAAAGAAGACATCCCAAAGTATTCAGTGAGAGGCATGGTGAGTTCATAGAAGATTTTATTTTTTGTCACAAGTTAGCGGAAAATGACACTTTGTAACAAAAAAAACAAAAAAAAAAAGTTTCCATTTCTTCTAACTTGCGACAAAAAAAAATGAAATCTGCCACGGACTCACTATGCTACTCTCTGAATACCTTGAAGTGTCTACTTTCCAAAATGGGGTCATTTGTGGGGTGTGTTCACTGTCCTGGCATTTTGGGCGGTGCCTAATTGTAAGCACCCCTGTAAAGCCTAAAGATGCTCATTGGACTTTGGGCCCCTTAGCGCAGTTAGGCTGCAAAAAAGTGCCACACATGTGGTATTGCCGTACTCAGGAGAAGTAGTATAATGTGTTTTGGGGCGTATTTTTACACATACCCATGCTGGGTGGGAGAAATATCTCCGTAAATGACAATTGTTTTATTTTTTTTACACACAATTGTCAATTTATAGAGATATTTCTCCCACTCAGCATGGGTATGTGGAAAAATACACCCCAAAACACATTATACTACTTCTCCTGAGTACGGCGATACCACATGTGTGGCACTTTTTGGCACCCTAACTGCGCTAAGGGGCCCAAAGTCCAATGAGTACCTTTAGGATTTCACAGGTCATTTTGAGAAATTTCGTTTCAAGACTGCTCCTCACGGTTTAGGGCCCCTAAAATGCCAGGACAGTATAGGAATCCCACAAATTACCCCATTTTAGAAAGAAGACACCCCAAGGTATTCCATTAGGAGGATGGTGAGTTCATAGAAGATTTTTTTTTTGTCACAAGTTAGCGGAAATTGATTTGAATTGTTTTTTTTCACAAAGTGTCATTTTCTGCTAACTTGTGACAAAAATAAAATCTTCTATGAACTCACCATACTCCTAACGGAATACCTTGGGGTGTCTTCTTTCTAAAATGGGGTCATTTGTCGGGTTCCTATACTGCCCTGGCATTTTAGGGGCCCTAAACCGTGAGGAGTAGTCTTGAAACCAAATGTCGCAAAATGACCTGTGAAATCCTAAAGGTACTCATTGGACTTTGGGCCCCTTAGCGCACTTAGGGTGCAAAAAAGTGCCACACATGTGGTACCGCCGTACTCAGGAGAAGTAGTATAATGTGTTTTGGGGTGTATTTTTACACATACAGATGCTAGGTGGGAGAAATATCTCTGTAAATGACAATTATTTGATTTTTTTTACACACAATTGTCCATTTACAGAGAGATTTCTCCCACCCAGCATGGGTATGTATAAAAATACACCTCAAAACACATTATACTACTTCTTCTGAGTACGGCGATACCACATGTGTGACACTTTTTTGCAACCTAGGTGCGCTAAGGGGCCTAACGTCCTATTCACAGGTCATTTTGAGGCATTTGGATTCTAGACTACTCCTCACGGTTTAGGGCCCCTAAAATGCCAGGGCAGTATAGGAACCCCACAAGTGACCCCATTTTAGAAAGAAGACACCCCAAGGTATTCCGTTAGGGGTATGGTGAGTTCATAGAAGATTTTTTTTTTGTCACAAGTTAGCGGAAAATGACACTTTGTGAAAAAAAAAAACAATACATATCAATTTCCGCTAACTTGTGACAAAAAATAAAATCTTCTATGAACTCACCATACACCTAACAGAATACCTTGGGGTGTCTTCTTTCTAAAATGGGGTCACTTGTGGGGTTCCTATACTGCCCTGGCATTTTAGGGGCCCTAAACCGTGAGGAGTAGTCTTGAACCCAAAAGTCTCAAAATGACCTGTGAAATCCTAAAGGTACTCATTGGACTTTGGGCCCCTTAGCACAGTTAGGCTGCAAAAAAGTGTCACACATGTGGTATCGCCGTACTCAGAAGAAGTAGTATAATGTGTTTTGTGGTGTATTTTTACATATAACCATGCTGGGTGGGAGAAATATCTCTGTAAATGACACATTTTTGATTTTTTTTACACACAATTGTCCATTTACAGAGAGATTTCTCCCACCCAGCATGGGTATGTGTAAAAATACACCACAAAACACATTATACTACTTCTCCTGAGTATGGCGATACTACATGTGTGACACTTTTTTGCAGCCTAGGTGCGCTAAGGGGCCCAACGTCCTATTCACAGGTCATTTTGAGGCATTTGTTTTCTAGACTACTCCCTACGGTTTAGGGCCCCTAAAATGCCAGGGCAGTATAGGAACCCCACAAGTGACCCCATTTTAGAAAGACGACACCCCAAGGTATTCCGTTAGGGGTATGGTGAGTTCATAGAAGATTTTATTTTTTGTCACAAGTTAGTGAAAAATGACACTTTGTGAAAAAAACAATAAAAATCCAATTTCCGCTAACTTTTGACAAAAAATAAAATCTTCTATGAACTCATCATACACCTAACAGAATACCTTGGGGTGTCTTCTTTCTAAAATGGGGTCACTTGTGGGGTTCCTATACTGCCCTGGCATTTTACGGGCCCAAAACTGTGAGTAGTCTGGAAACCAAATTTCTCAAAATGACTGTTCAGGGGTATAAGCATCTGCAAATTTTGATGACAGGTGGTCTATGAGGGGGCAAATTTTGTGGAAACGGTCATAAGCAGGGTGGCCTCTTAGATGACAGGATGAATTGGGCCTGATCTGATGGCATTTGATGGCTAGGGGGGTGACAGGAGGTGATTGATGGGTGTCTCAGGGGGCGGTTAGAGGGGAAAATAGATGCAATCAATGCACTGGGGAGGTGATCGGAGGGGGATCTGAGGGTTTGGCCGAGTGATCAGGAGCCCACACGGGGCAAATTAGGGCCTGATCTGATGGGTAGGTGTGCTAGGGGGTGACAGGAGGTGATTTATGGGTGTCTCAAGGTGTGATTAGAGGGGGGAAATAGATGCAAGCAATGCACTAGCGAGGTGATCAGGGCTGGGGTCTGAGGGCGTTCTGAGGTGTGGGCGGGTGATTGGGTGCCCGCAAGGGGCAGATTAGGGTCTAATCTGATGGGTAACAGTGACAGGTGGTGATAGGGGGTGATTGATGGGTAATTAGTGGGTGTTTAGAGGAGAGAAGAGATGTAAACACTGCACTTGGGAGGTGATCTGATGTCGGATCTGCGGGCGATCTATTGGTGTGGGTGGGTGATCAGATTGCCCGCAAGGGGCAGGTTAGGGGCTGATTGATGGGTGGCAGTGACAGGGGGTGATTGATGGGTGGCAGTGACAGGGGGTGATTGACAGGTGATCAGTGGGTTATTACAGGGAAGAACGGATGTAAATAATGCACTGGCGAATCGATAAGGGGGGGTTTGAGGGCAATCTGAGCGTGTGGGCGGGCGATTGGGTGCCCGCAAGGGTCTAATCTGATGGGTAACAGTGACAGGTGGTGATAGGGGGTGATTGATGGGTGATTGATGGGTAATTAGTGGGTGTTTAGAGGAGAGAATAGATGTAAACGATGGATTTGGGAGGTGATCTGATGTCGGATCTGCGGGCGATCTATTGGTGTGGGTGGGTGATCAGATTGCCCGCAAGGGGCAGGTTAGGGGCTGATTGATGGGTGGCAGTGACAGGGGGTGATTGATGGGTGGCAGTGACAGGGGGTGATTGACAGGTGATCAGTGGGTTATTACAGGGAAGAACGGATGTAAATAATGCACTGGCGAATCGATAAGGGGGGGGTTGAGGGCAATCTGAGCGTGTGGGCGGGCGATTGGGTGCCCGCAAGGGTCTAATCTGATGGGTAACAGTGACAGGTGGTGATAGGGGGTGATTGATGGGTAATTAGTGGGTGTTTAGAGGAGAGAATAGTTGTAAACGATGGATTTGGGAGGTGATCTGATGTCGGATCTGCGGGCGATCTATTGGTGTGGGTGGGTGATCAGATTGCCCGCAAGGGGCAGGTTAGGGGCTGATTGATGGGTGGCAATGACAGGGGGTGATTGATGGGTGGCAGTGACGGGGGGTGATTGACAGGTGATCAGTGGGTTATTACAGGGAAGAACGAATGTAAATAATGCACTGGCGAATCGATAAGGGGGGGGGTTGAGGGCAATCTGAGCGTGTGGGCGGGCGATTGGGTGCCCGCAAGGGTCTAATCTGATGGGTAACAGTGACAGGTGGTGATAGGGGGTGATTGATGGGTGATTGATGGGTAATTAGTGGGTGTTTAGGGGAGAGAATAGATGTAAACGATGGATTTGGGAGGTGATCTGATGTCGGATCTGCGGGCGATCTATTGGTGTGGGTGGGTGATCAGATTGCCCGCAAGGGGCAGGTTAGGGGCTGATTGATGGGTGGCAGTGACAGGGGGTGATTGACGGGTGATTGATGGGTGATTGATGGGTGATTGATGGGTGATTGACGGGTGATTAACAGGTGATCAGGGGGGATAGATGCATACAGTACACAGGGGGGGGGAGGGTCTGGGGGGGTCTGGGGAGAATCTGAGGGGTGGGGGGGTGATCAGGAGGGAGCAGGGGGCAGTTTAGGGACTAAAAAAAAAATAGCGTTGACAGATAGTGACAGGGAGTGATTGATGGGTGATTAGGGGGGTGATTGTGTGCAAATGGTGGTCTGGGGGGTGGGCAGGGGGGGGTCTGAGGGGTACTGTGGGCGATCAGGGGGCAGGGGGGGGGCAGATCAGTGTGTTTGGGTGCAGACAAGGGTGGCTGCAGCCTGCCCTGGTGGTCCCTCGGACACTGGGACCACCAGGGCAGGAGGCAGCCTGTATAATACACTTTGTAAACATTACAAAGCGTATTATACGCTTCCTATCCGGGGATCGTCGGGTTAACAACCCGCCGGCGCTTCCGATTGGCCGGCGGGTTGACGTCGCGGGTGGGCGGAGCCTATTGCTGGTGGATGCGCGCGCATCCCAGCGCGCGATCCCCGGCCAGAGAGTGCCCCAGGACCTGACGCCAATCTGCGTTACGTGGTCCTGGGGCTGCCACTTTGCCGCCGCCAATATGAAGTAGGCGGTCGGCAAGTGGTTAATGTAGCTGAACAAACTGTTACTGACGCTCTGCAGTCGTTGCTGTTTTGCCGCCACCTGCTGGCTACTGCTGGAATTTATTCCTTGCTGTTTGCAGATCTGTGTATTGTATTGTACTCTTGGTATGTTTTTGTAATTTGTGAACTTCAATAAATTTTGCCTCTCTATATACATATAAATAAAAAAAGGAAAGGAAAAATATGCTTGTGTGGGCACCTTACAAACAAGTCCTCCTAAGCTAAACACACACCATACAATCTTGGTTGTACAGATTTACCAAATCTATGTAGTATAAGGGCCAACAGTCTGAAAAAACTTTGAATGATTGATTGGATAAACTCTTATACTACATGAAAGTGGTAAGATTGAAAAACCAAGATTGTATGGTGTGTGTTGAGCCTAACATTCGCCTTCCCTGACCACTCTAACCCCTTTAAATTTCTATACTTACCTATTGACGTGGAGGATGCCAATACCATATATTATTATTATTATTATTATTATTATTTATAAAGCGCCAACATATTCCGTGGCTCTGTGATACATAATGATACAGACAATGATATACATCAAATATGAACACTGATACAAGATACAGCACTGCTGATTACAACTTGATTTAACATGATGACTAAAATGTATACATTTCTAACAGTGTGCAAGCAATTGAATTAATAACATTCCATGACACAAAAGGGTGAGAGCCCTGCCCTTGCGAGCTTACAATCTAAAGGAATGGGGTGGAAACAAGATATATATGGCACTGCACCCAAATGACCTACTTCATGACAAGATACACCACATGGCGCTCCCCTCTCCAGCACTGCTCCCCAAGCCACCTTCTCCCAGTTCACATCACTTCTATTTATTGCAGTGTTATGTCATCGGATTACCCAGATTAAATGCAATACACATTTGTCAAGTTGTATCCATTATTGTAATTAATTTCTAACAGCCTTGTCTGCCATTTCTATCAACAATAATTTTGATACCAATAAGCCAATTCTCAATGTTTTAAGAAGATATCAATTATACTATATAGTACAAGACATTGTTAAAGCGGATCCGAGATGAAAAACTAAATATAACAAGTGACTTGTCTATATATCTTATTTAAAGTTTGGATAGTTTACACAGCAAATCTATCTTCAAACAGCTTCAACAGTATATTAATATTTTTTCCTGTGATACAATGGGAGCAGACATGTTTTCTGCTTGTCACTATTACACAATCACACACACAGGCAAGCTTATCTGTATCTAGGCATGCTAATCTGCATATTCTATGATAACTCCACTCTTATCTCCTCCATTACACAGGCAACTGATCTGTATCTGCACTGCAGCTCTCAGATTGTGAAAACTCTGCCTCTGAAATCTATAGCTAGTAACACCTTTTTCACCTGCCCAGACTGAAATCCCACAATCCCTTGCAAGCGCCAAGGCACTCTGGAGAAGCTGTGGGTGTGGCTTATTTAGTTTATAGGAAATTAGGGTACTAAAACAAAACAAAACTAGTATTTGGCTTGAGGAATGCCCTATAAACTATATGTAAGGAACACAATTATGCAATGAGTAAAAGTTCATCTCGGATCCACTTTAAAGAGACACTGAAGCGAATAAAAATGATGATATAATGAATTGGTTGTGTAGTACGGATAATTAATAGAACATTATAAGCAAATAAAATATTCTCATATATTTATTTTCAGTTATATAGTGTTTTGTTATAACATTGCATCATTCTCTAATACAGTGGGTTGCAAAAGTATTCGGCCCCCTTGAAGTTTTCCACATTTTGTCATATTACTGCCACAAACATGAATCAATTTTATTGGAATTCCACATGAAAGACCAACACAAAGTGGTGTACATGTGAGAAGTGGATCGAAAATCATACATGATTCCAAAGATTTTTTACAAATAAATAACTGCAAAGTGGGGTGTGCGTAATTATTCGGCCCCCTAAGTCAATACTTTGTAGAACCACCTTTTCTGACTGAAACCCTTGCCCATTCTTCTTTGCAAAACAGCTCCAGCTCAGTCAGATTAGATGGACAGCGTTTGTGAACAGCAGTTTTCAGATCTTGCCACAGGTTCTCGATTGGATTTAGATCTGGACTTTGACTGGGCCATTCTAACACATAGATATGTTTTGTTTTAAACCATTCCATTGTTGCCCTGGCTTTATGTTTAGGGTCATTGTCCTGCTGGAAGGTGAACCTCCGCCCCAGTCTCAAGTCTTTTGCAGTCTCCAAGAGGTTTTCTTTCAAGTTTGCCCTGTATTTGGCTCCATCCATCTTCCCATCAACTCTGACAAGCTTCCCTGTCCCTGTTGAAGAGATGCAACCCCCCCGAGCATGATGCTGCCACCACCATATTTGACAGTGGGGATGGTGTGTTCAGAGTGATGTGCAGTGTTAGTTTTCTGCCACACATAGCATTTTGCATTTTGGCCAAAAAGTTCCATTTTGGTCTCATCTGACCAGAGCACCTTCTTCCACATGGTTGCTGTGTCCCCCACATGGCTTGTGGCAAACTGCAAACAGGACTTGTTATGCTTTCTGTTAACAATGCCTTTCTTCTTGCCACTCTTCCATAAAGGCCAACTTTGTGCAGTGCATGACTAATAGTTGTCCTATGGACAGAGTCTCCAACCTGAGCTGTAGATCTCTGCAGCTCGTCCAGAGTCACCATGGGCCTCTTGACTGCATTTCTGATCAGCGCTCTCCTTGTTTGGACTGTGAGTTTAGGTGGATGGCCTAGTCTTGGTAGGTTTACAGTTGTGCCATACTCCTTCCATTTCTGAATGATCGCTTGAACAGTGCTCCGTGGGATGTTCAAGGCTTTGAAAATCTTTTTGTAGCCTAAGCCTGCTTTAAATTTCTCAATAACTTGATCCCTGACCTGTCTTAGACCTGTCTTGTGTGTTCTTTGGACTTCACGGTGTTGTTGCTCCCAATATTCTCTTAGACAACCTCTGAGGCCCTCACAGAGCAGCTGTATTTGTACTGACATTAGATTACACACAGGTGCACTCTATTTAGTCATTAGCACTCATCAGGCAATGTCTATAGGCAACTGACTGCACTCAGATTAAAGGGGGGCGAATAATTATGCACACGCCACTTTGCAGTTATCTATTTGTAAAAAATGTTTGGAATCGTAGAATTTTCGTTCCACTTCTCACGTGTACACCACTTTGTATTGGTCTTTCATGTGGAATTCCAATAAAATTGATTCATGTTTGTGGCAGTAATATGAAAAAATGTGGAAAACTTCAGGGGGGGCCGAATACTTTTGCAACCCACTGTATTTGCAGTTTACACACTACTCAGCATTCTAAACGATTTTACAGAGCAGGTCAATGAACTATTGAACTGTCCTCTGCAGAGAAAAAGAAAATACAGTGAATGACAGTTGAGATAACAAGCTTCAGAAGACAGAGCTCTCTGCAACTTTGAAAGTCGTGGAGCACAGTGGCTCTTTTGCATAGATAACAACTGGAGTTTCTTAACTCTTCTTGTACTGGAAACAATATTAGACTTATGTCTCTGCTCCCAATGTTTTATTTCTTAGCTGTACTACACATACAAATCCTTATATCATAATTTATTTTCCGCTTCAGTGTCTCTTTAAGTGCCCAGTCTAGTGACAATTCATGCGATTCTGCTTCAAGAAAGTTTAAACCTTTACTTTTTGAATGTCAGAAAGAAATGATATAGTATATGACAGGACGCCATGAATCTATACATATCTTCCTCCATACTTACACTATTCCATTGCCACATCGGTCACACAGGGGAACCTTCTGTACAGCCGGAACTCCTGCCCCGGGCTTTGTTAATGGAGCTTTAACACTTCTTGTACCCGTAGGACGATCTACAGCAGAAAGAGAGATGGTTACTACATGTGTGCTGAACTCTACTGCTGAATGTTTAACAACCACCCACAGAGTGGAACTACAAATCTTCAGGCCGCATAGCAGAATTGTGATGGGCTCCCAAAACCCCAGGCACACTATAGCAATAGTGCCATCCCTGTGAATATGAGTGAATATGACAGAATACACTCACAAACAAGATCTTGATGCACTAAACATTACATGAAGACAAAGGAAATAGTTGTCCTCCACAACAAATGCACATGTACAAAGCCTGCAGGAAACCAGTGGTGGGCAACACGCCTCCCAAGTAAACTGTAGGATTTAAAGAGGAACTCCATTGAAAATTATGTAATAAAAAGTGCTTGATTTTTAGAATAATTATGTATAAATGATTTAGTCAGTGTTTGCCCATAGTAAAAACTTTCCTCTCCTTGATTTACATTCTGACATTTATCACATGGTGACATTTTTACAGCTGGCACGTGAGGTCACTGGAAGTAGCTGCTGCTTGCTTTTTTTGGCAGTTGGAAACAGCTGTAAACAGTTATTTCCCACAATGCAATGAGGTTCACAGACAGGAAACTGCCAGGAAAATGGTCCTCGCAGTCTCCTGTGGGAGGGGCTTTACCACAATATCAGCCATACAGAGCCCCCTGATGATCCATTTGTGAAAAGGAATAGATTTCTTATGTAAAATGGGGTACCAGCTACTGATTGGGATGAAGTTCAATTCTTGGTCACTATTTCTCTTTAACCACTTGCCGACCGCGCACTCATACTGCGCGTCGGCAAAGTGGCAGCTGCAGGACCAGCGACGCAGTTCTGCGTCGCCGGCTGCAGGCTAATTAATCAGGAAGCAGCCGCTCGCGCGAGCGGCTGCTTCCTGTCAATTCACGGCGGGGGGCTCCGTGAATAGCCTGCGGGCCGCCGATCGCGGCTCGCAGGCTAAATGTAAACACAAGCGGAAATAATCCGCTTTGTTTACATCCGTACAACGCTGCTAACAGTAGCAGCGTTGTACCAGATCAGCGATCCCCGGCCAATCAGTGGCCGGGGATCGCTGTCACATGACAGACAGGAGCCTGTTAGAGGCTGCACAGGACAGATCCGTTCCTGTGCAGCCTTGGATCTCTGGGGAAGGGAGGGAGGAGAGGGAGGGGGGAAATTTCGGCACGGAGGGGGGCTTTGAGGTGCCCCCCCCCCCCCCCCCCCGCAACACCCAGGCAGGCAGGAGCGATCAGACCCCCCCAGCACATCATCCCCCTACAGGGGGAAAAAAGGGGGGCGATCTGGTCGCTCTGCCTGCACCCTGATCTGTGCTGGGGGCTGCACAGCCCACCCAACACAGATCAGCTAAAACAGCGCTGGTCCTTAAGGGGGGTAAAGGGTGGGTCCTCAAGTGGTTAAGCTTCACTCCTGCAAGGTCTTGTGACCAGTGATGTCACTTCCTGCAAAGGAACAGCTCTCAAGACAGCTTCCCTACAGGCTCTGCCTATGTATCAGCTGTACCATCAATTCGCACACTGCCACAGCTTGCACCCTCTCCTGGGGATCCACTGTTTAAAGTACAAATGATAGGGTGCCGGGAATTTGAGGAGATGCAACAAAACAGGTAAGTTCAAGACAAACTACCCAACAGGTTCAGCAGGTGGCCGGGTGTGCGGCGGGTGGCGTGCGCGCGCGTTGAGAAACACAGACCTAGAGCCCGTTTTTAAACGGGCTTAGGTCTGCTAGTCAGTTTATAATAAGATAGACTTAGACTAAGGGCCAGTTCCCCCTTGTTTTAAAAAACCTATCTGTATCCCCGTTTTTGGGCTCGGATCAAAAATGGGGACACGGATACCAATGTTAAAAACAGCAACAGTCTTTACTTACTTCAAAAATGGATCCGTGGGATCCGGATACAAAAAACTGAACAGAGGGTCCTGACTTATCGGGACTTCACGGACCCGGATCGATCCCTGATACACGGAGGGGTAGTGGCAGGCAATGCAAAAACAGATCTCCCTCTACACAGAGAACTTTGCACACAAAACAGAGGGAGACCAGCATTCCCTACTGCCTACATCTCCCCCCAATAGGTGTCGCCAGGGGGCTTTGGGCACAGAGGCAGGGAGAGGGGTCGCCCCCCCCCCCCCCTCATCTGGGTCCCCCCGTCCTCGCTCCCCCTCCAGCTATGTGCGGCAAATGTAAAATGAGCGAGTGAGCGGTGAAGTAATTACCTTACTTCCTCTGCTCGTCGCATGACTTCCTGCAATGCCGCCCATTAGAGGGCGGCATTGCAGGAAGTCACGGCGAGCAGAGGAAGTAAGGTGCTTCCCCACTCGCTCGCTTATTTTACTTTTGCTGCGCATAGTTAGCTGGAGGGGGAGCGAGGGGGGGGGGGGGAGCGAGGGGGGGGGGAGACCCCCCTCCCTGCAACTGTGCTCACAGCTCCCTGTCCTGGCTGCTACCCCCTCAGCCATAGGTTTTTAGAAAAAAATGCAAACGGATCAAAAACGTATGCTGAAAAAGGGCAGCACAGGTCCATTTGCGTTCCTGTTTCTGAAAACGGGAGCCCAGACAGCGGATTGCGTTCTGCAACCGGGTCTAGTGTGGACCGACCCTTATGGTTTTCAGCTAAATAAAAGTATGTTAGTAGTATAGAAATATTAAATGCTAACCATCTTCATCATCCACCATATCTTGCAGCACCTTGAAGGATCCGGACTGCCTGGGTTTGCTCTCCCGTTCTGTGTCCTCATGAAGGAGCCGATACACATCTGACTGAGGCACAGAAGGGATCGGATCACTAAACCCAAAAAAAAGTACAAGGATCAGTATTTGTTTCCAACCACATCATTTGCAGAAGTGCTGTATCATCATACATACATAGTACAACTTATAGGCAAACCGTACTATTTCTAGAGAGAACAAACATTCTGAGCTATTATTAGGCTGTTTACAGGAAAATCATTTTTGATGGGACTCAACTACTGTACTTTCATACTTGGCTGTTTAGTTCATCATAATTCCTAATCTTTGAGGGTAGGTGCACACATAACATGACATGACATGAAATGCTGCATTTTATGTTATATTTCTTTTTATGTGGTGTGCATTTTTACCTGTTTTTTTGGTGCGTTTGCACTAGCGTTTTTCCCTTGCATTTTTCAAGCGTTTTGCGTGTGTTTTAATGCCTTTGCGGTTTGCATTAAAAAGACGCATATGCATTTTTCATTTGTTTTTAAATTGCGTTTTATGCCAACAGGCGGTGGAAATACATCACAAACATTTTTTTTTACAAAAATGCATAGAAACACACATGAAAAACGCATACCATTGCGTTTCCATTGACTTTCATTATGTGCGTTTTTGAAGATTATGCAACAAAACCAGTGTTTTTGAAAACGCATATGCGTTTTTGATCTGCGTTTTTTCCTGCGGCCCATAGACTTCCATTAATGACAAAAACGGAGCATTTTCCACAACGCTTGTGCACCTAACCTAAAGGACAACTGAAGGGAGAGGGATATGGAGGCTGCCATATTTTTTCCTTTTAAACAATACCAGTTGCTTGGTAGACCTGCTTATCTATTTGGCTGCAATAGTGTCTGAGCATGCAGCTAATCTTGTTAGATATGACAATAATGTCAGAAACGCCTGATCTGCTGCATGCTTGTTCAGGGTCTATGGCTAAATGTATTAGAGGCAGAGGATCAGCAGGACAGCCAGGCAACTAGTATTTCTTAAAAGGAAATAAATATGGCAGCCACCATATCCCCGTCCTTTCAGTTGTCCTTTAACTTATATATATATATGGTGCAGTTGGCATCCTGGCTAAACATCTAATGCTACTTCAAGTCTGACGGTTACCGTATACAGTATATTTTACATTAGTTTTATCAGAGGATGATCTGCTAGAAGAAATAGTCAGTGAAAAATACTGTAGTTATACCGTTACCTTTTTAAACAGCCAGTACAGAAACATTTTTGGTCTAAACTCCTATACACCAGATTTGATGTTTCAAGTGGACACAGTAAAGCTGCAGTTGCATTTCTCCTCCAGTGGAATCACCTTTCTCCATATGAACCAGACTATTGTAGAGGGTACTGAAAGAGAACCTGAGGTGGGTTTTAATAATCCTATTAGCACACAGAGGCTGGGTCTGCATATAATGCCCAGCCTCTGTTGCTATACTGTCTCCCCCATGCTCCCCCTGCGCTCTGCTGTCCCCCACAAATCACACAGCTGTGCTAGCGACACGCAGCGTGTCGCTAGCCGGCTGTTTACATTTGCACTGTCACTCTCGCCCCTCCCCCGCCTCCTCTATGTAGCTGCTCCCCGCCTGCATCCCTTCCCTCCAATCAGCGGGGAGGGAAGAGACGCAGGCGGGGAGCGGTGACATAGAGGAGGCAGGGGAGCGGCGCTGAATGGCAGTGCAAATGTAAACAGCCGGCTAGCGATGTCGCTAGCACGGCTGTGTGATTTATGGGATCAGCAGAGTGCAGGGGGGGCCTGGGGGAGACGGTATAGCAACAGAGGCTGGGTATTATATGCAGACCCAGCCTCTGTGTGCTAATAGGATTATTAAAACCCACCTCAGGTTCTCTTGAAGGATGACCATCAGGCTGGGTTCACATATGACATAGTGTGAAAAAGTAGCGTTTTAGGATGGTGCGTTGGTGTTTTTCTTTTGTGTTTTTGGTGCATTGTTTACGCAGTTTTTTATGCGTTTTGATGCATTTGCCGTTCGCTAATGTAAAATGCGTTTTTTTATATAAATTTATGCAAATCTCAAGGAAGACAACAGGAAGCGGAAACACATCAGAGATCTTTATTTTTTAATAAAAAAACGTATTTAAAAAAGCATGCAAAACGCTATGCATATGCGTTATCATAGACTTTCATTATGTGCGTTTTGGCAGCCAGCCTGCATATTATGCAACACTACCAGCGTTTGCAAAACGCATACTGTAAAATTGCAATGCAATACAGCTTCTTCTGCGTCTCATAGACTAACATTGCTGCATTTTACGTGACGCTAGCGTTTCTGCTATGTGTGCACCTAGCCTCAGCCATGAGCAAATCATTTGACTAATATTCAAATGAATCCCGCACAGGAGGCAGAAGCCGGAACTAGCAAATCAACAGCTACTTATCCAGTTAAAGGGAACCCGAGGTGAGAGTGAATTGGAGGTTGCCATATGTATTTCCTTGTAAACAATGCCAGTTGCCTGGCAGTCCTTTTGATCTTCTGACATGTAGTGTAAGTAAAAACCCTGGAACAAGCATATGGCTAATCCAGTAAAACCTGAGTCAGAGTTCCTGCTTGTTCAGGCTCTATTGCAAAAAGTATTAGCGACACAGGATCAGGAGGACTGCCAGGCAACTGGTATTAATCAAAAGGGGAAAAAAATGGCAGCCTCCATATGTCTCATCTCGAGTTCCCTTAAACCAGCCACTATATTGTTTGGTGATACGAAAGCCTCAACTTCCACCTCCTGAATGAAGCCAATTAGAATACTAGGAGAATTTGCTTACTTATCACTGATGATCATGCTCAGTTTAGGGTAATAAGATAAGACCATCTTAGGCCAGATTAGGGCCACTCACAACCTGCACTAACAGATGTCTGAGGATGATAAAAAATAAATAAAAGATCCCCCTAAATACCCTTTTTGTCCGTATTGAAAGCCTGCACAAATTATGACTTTGTCAGGTCCTGGACTTCCAAGGAAAGCCCATAACCCTGGCAGCCCAGATCATGCCCTCTCCCAGTGCGGCACTGCAGGCCATGTATCACCAAAACCAAACATATGAGATGACCACTGGGGTAAGCAGCTAGTACAAAAGTACCATAATGTGCCAGCTTTGCCCAGCACTAAAGCCAGATTTAAACTTTTCAACCCCCAGGCCATCTAATTTTGGTTCATCTTCAATGTGCTGGTCAGTTTGCTTCTGTAGTAAAGAAATCTACAATACAGTAACCGAGTCATGTGAGTCATGACTTAGTGTACGTTCACAGTGGCCATTGCGTTGCATTCCCTGTACAAGCAGGAACGCAACACAATGTGAAAGTCATGGTAAATGTTATCCGTGGTTTGCGTCACATACAGTGAACCATACAGTCAAGGCTAAGTATGCTTCACAGTCACTGTTAATGCGCATGTGTTGTAGTAATACACTTCATACAGTGGGTTGGGATGCTGCAAGCCCTTAGACTGCACCACACTGACTGCACTGTGAACGATCCATAGGTAAGTGCATTGCAGTGTGGAAAGCCGAGTTACAGAGCGGGCATTACGCCGCAATGCAACATACCACTGTGAACGTAGCCTAAGAGACCATTCACGGGCTCAGTCCCAAGTATACCACCTGAGCGTAATCCGAAAGTGCTCATATTTACTTTTTTGTTCCAAATGATGCTTCTACAGGTATAAATCCTGCTTTCTGCAGAAAGACTTAAAGAGAAAAATCCTATTAGGACACAGAGGCAAGTGCTGTATACAATGAGCAGCCTCTGTGTCCTTACAGACTATCTCCAGGCTCCCCCCCCCCAGGCTCTGCTGTCCCCCATAAAAACCCCCGCCAGGCTAGCGACATGCAGATTGTCGCTAGCCGGCTGTTTACCTAAGGCTGTCAGTCACCACGCTCCCCCGCCTCCTCTATAGCGCAGCTCCCCGCCTGTGTCCCTTCCCTCCCAACCTCCGTAAGCCGATTGGAGTACTCGTTGACAAACAGTTAAATAATCGTACTCAATGCCAAGCCGCTGCAGCTAAAGCTAATAAAATTTTGGGACGCATTAAAAGGGAAATAAAAACTTGAGATGCTAGCATAATATTGCTCCTGTTTAACTCTTTAGTAAGATCACATCTGAAATAAGGAATTCAGTTCTGGGCACCACATTACAGGAAAGATATTGCAGTTTTAGAGCAGGTGCAGAGACGAGCAACAAAATTGATACGAGGGATGGAAGGTCTCACTTACCAAGAAAGGTTAGATAAACTGGGTTTAGTCAGTCTGGAGAAAAGACGCCTTAACCAGCCTGGCGTTCTATTAAGATCGCCAGGCTGGTGACCGGATGGGTTTTTTTTAATTTAAAAAAAAACTATTGCATGCAGCCAACTGAAAGTTGGCTGCATGAAAGCCCACTAGAGGGCGCTCCTAATGCGTACTTCTGATCGCCTCCGGCGATCAGAAGTAACAAGAAGGGCCGTAATGAGCGGCCCTTCTTGTTTTGCTTTCCTCATCGCCATGGCGATGTGCGGAGTGACGTCATGGACGTCAGCCGCCTCCGATCCAGCCCTTAGTGCTGGCTGGAACTGTTTGGTCCGGCTGCGCTGGGCTCGGGCGGCTGGGGAGACCCTCTTTTGCCGCTGCACGCGGCGCATCGCCGCGCTGCACGCGGCGCATCGCCGCGCTGCGGCGGCGATCAGGTAGCACACGCGGCTGGCAAAGTGACGGCTGCGTGTGCTCCTTTTTATTTGAAGAGAATCGGCCCAGCAGGGGCTCGTCCATACCGCCCAGCAGGTTGAGCCTCATTTACATGGTACAATTTTCCATCAGATTGGATCTATTAGACGGATCTATTAGATAATTTCCAACCGGTCTAATCAGATTGTGTTAGATTTTGCAATAGATTTTGGGTACTTATCAAAGCAAAATCTATCGCAAAATTGATCTGAAACAATTTGGACGCCTACACATGATGCAATTTCTTATTAGATCTATCTAATAGACGTCTCTATCTGATGGAAAATTGTACCGTATAGATGAGGCTTTAAGGTGCGTACACATGCACTGCCAGGGCTGCTCAAATCCGGAACCGGGAGATACCCGGATAGTTGCTATCCGGATATCTCCCAGTAAACCTGTGCGTGGTGGGCGGGGGGTGTACAATCTTACCTGTATGACGTCTTCTTCGTCCGTCCCTCGGCGCCTCCCACGATGCGCTCCACGCGCATCATGTGATTACAAACACTTCCTCCTTCGACCCGGAAGGAGGAAGTGTTTGTAATCACGTGACCGCCCCTTGGACCGCATCGTGGGAGGCGCCGAGGGACAGACTGAAGAAGACGTCAGACAGGTAAGATTAACCCCCCGCCTACCCCGCACAGGTTTACTGGGAGATATCCGGATAGAACTATCCAGATGTCTCCCAGTTCCGGATTTGAGCAGCCCTGCGCACTACTGTAGAGAACGACGGGTCCGTCAGACCCTACCGCTTAACGGATCGTTCAGAAACAGCTTTATCAGTCTGTCTGACAGACTGTACACACGCACTACTGTCGGGAGAACGCCCGCCCAGCGGGAGGGTCTGACGGACCCGTCGTTCTCTGTAGTAGTGTGTGTGTACACACCTTTAGAGGGAATCTATTTAACATGTATAAATACCTCAGAGGGCAAAGCTTGGCAGATGAGCTTTTTGTCCCTAGGCTTTCACAAAGGACTAGAGCACATGATCTGCGCATGGAGGAAAAACGTTTTAGACATTTATTTAGGAAAGGCAGGGGCAAATCCAGGATTTCCAAGGGGGGGGTTCCTGAAAGTGGCGTGTGGGCGTGGCCAAAATATGGTGTGGGTGGAGCCAAATACTAGCAGTTTCTAGGCTAAATTGCACCCAGGGTGAGGGCGTAAAATGCGCCCCCAACGTGGAGACAGGTATAGGTGCCCGCAGTATAGGTAGCCAGCTATAGGTCCCCCCCAGTATAGGTAGCCCATATAGTTGCCCCCAGTATAGGTTAGATAGGTATATGCCCCCCAGTATAGATTAGATAGGTATATGCCCCCCAGTATAGATTAGATAGGTATATGCCCCCCAGTATAGGTTAGATAGGTATATGCCCCCCAGTATAGATTAGATAGGTATATGCCCCCCAGTATAGGTTAGATAGGTATATGCCCCCCAGTATAGGTTAGATAGGTATATGCCCCCCAGTATAGGTTAGATAGGTATATGCCCCCCAGTATAGGTTAGATAGGTATATGCCCCCCAGTATAGGTTAGATAGGTATATGCCCCCCAGTATAGATTAGATAGGTATATGCCCCCCAGTATAGGTTAGATAGGTATATGCCCCCCAGTATAGGTTAGATAGGTATATGCCCCCCAGTATAGGTTAGATAGGTATATGCCCCCCAGTATAGGTTAGATAGGTATATGCCCCCCAGTATAGGTTAGATAGGTATATGCCCCCCAGTATAGATTAGATAGGTATATGCCCCCCAGTATAGGTTAGATAGGTATATGCCCCCCAGTATAGGTTAGATAGGTATATGCCCCCCAGTATAGGTTAGATAGGTATATGCCCCCCAGTATAGGTTAGATAGGTATATGCCCCCCAGTATAGGTTACATAGGTATATGCCCCCCAGTATAGGTTACATAGGTATATGCCCCCCAGTATAGGTTACATAGGTATATGCCCCCCAGTATAGATTAGATAGGTATATGTCCCCCAGTATAGGTTAGATAGGTATATGCCCCCCAGTATAGGTTAGATAGGTATATGCCCCCCAGTATAGATTAGATAGGTATATGCCCCCCAGTATAGGTTAGATAGGTATATGCCCCCCAGTATAGATTAGATAGGTATATGCCCCCCAGTATAGGTTAGATAGGTATATGCCCCCCAGGATAGATTAGATAGGTATATGCCCCCCAGTATAAGATAGGTGAAGGAAGGTGCCCGCCCCCTGTGTGGGGAGAAGATTGCCCGGGGGAGAAGACAGAATAAAATGATGGAGGCGCCAGCCGCGCTAATAAGGGATGCGGGAACCGGCTTTATTCCTCGCTCCCTCCCTCCCTCTGAATGCCCCCATTCAGAGGGAGGGAGGGAGGGAGGGAGCGAGGAATAAAGCCGGCTCCCGCATCCCTTATTAGCGCGGCTGGCGCCTCCATCATTTTCTTCTGTCTTCTCTCCCCAGCCGGCCGGGCCATGCGGCAGCCCCACTTCCGGTCCCGGTGCAGAGGGGTGTTCTAGACACTCAGAACAACCCCCTCCGTGCGCCACTGAAAGGGTTCTTAACAGTAAGAGTGACGAAGATGTGGAATGCATTGCCACAGGAAGTAGTTATGGCAAATTCTATATCTGCATTTAAAGGGGCCGTTGAAAAGACATCCATGGCTATAATTACTAGGTAATGCCCAGTGGTGTTGATCCATGGATTTTATCTGATTGCAATCTGGAGTCGAGAAGGCTTTTTTTCCCTTTTGGGGCTAATTGGACCATGCCTTGTAAAGGTTTTCGCCTTCCTCTGGATCAACAGGGATATGTGAGGGAGAAGGCTGGTGTTGTACTTTATTTTCTGGTTGAACTCGATGAACGTATGTCTTTTTTCAACCCAAATAACTATTTAATACAATGCAATTATATAGTAACTAGTAGACCCAAGCCCATTTAAAAACGGGCTCTAGGTCTGTTTTTTGACAGCACGCATCGGCCGCTCGTGTGCGCGCACCTGCTGCCCACCCGGCCCATTGGCCCCGTCCTCAAGTCCCAACGGCTGTCTGGGTCCGTGCTGCGCAGGGACCCAGCGACACAGAGACAGTGTACGCAGGGAGACTTGTATCTTATTCGGTAGGATGGTACACTCATATTATTGAGTTTACAGTGCGGTGTGGTGTAATCCATCGGCATAACGCAAGGCTGCTTTGCCGTACCAGACCAGGGGCCTGATGCACAACATTGCGGTAAAATTGCTGTGCGCAGTAACTACTGCGCAAAAGAAATTGGCTTCCATTGTCCTCTAAGCAGCTACCATGACTATAGCACGGAACTGGAAGAAAACTTTGGTAGCCATCAACGAAGTAAAATCTAGAATTAACTCAGTTATGGTAAATGAAAAGCTCACCAGCATCCTCAGGGACACCCAAAGGAAGTTCGAAAAGATTTGGGACCCTTGGATCCGTCTGGAACATCCAAGTCTGGAGATGTCTTTTATTACGAGGCTGTAAGGTGGACCCCTACTCTTGTTCTCTTCTCTTCCCTCTCTCTTTTTCAGTTCTTTTTTCCTTTCTTCTCTCTCTTTCTTCTCAACTTCAATTACCCTCCGCTGACGCCTATGGTCATAATCTTTCCTGCTCCGCCTGTCTATCGCTGGACGACAGGCGTTCGGGAATGTAATCATAAAGCTCGACCTTAATCGGGCCCTCCCTATCCTATACCTCAATTTTCCATCAGCAAGCCCCAGATAGCTGGACCTAGTCCTCTGAGGACTCACAGGAGCTATTCTCACGGTAGTAACCCTATTTTAAGTTGTTCTAATGGTTACTTTACTATACTACTGCTTATCATACCTGCTCCCTTCCTACCAAGTTAGGTTTATATGTTTTGGATATCTGTATAAACTATTCCCATTGTCCTTTCTATGTTGTTTATATCCTTTATGTACTATTCGATTTTTGTTTAAAAATGGAAAAACCTCAATAAAAACTTTGAAAACAAAGTTGCTGTGTGCAGGGCAATTTTACCATTATAACGCGGGGGGAGCACTGCACGTTATCCCTTTAGTGCCGCAGTTTTACCGGGCTAACGTGTGTTGCTATGGTAACGTGCGGTGAAACTCTTTTTACTGAGTATGGAATGCCTCAGTGTGATCCCAGCATAAGGCTGTCCTAATAAACACAGGAAATATCAGTTTACACAAAATTTGGCGATGAATATGTTAATATGTTTACCTCATTTGTGGTCTCTCTCCTAGGATGGTAGAAACCTGCCCCTGTAGGCTCTCCATAACATTATCATCAGAATACAGCTGCATTGGTGTATTAAACTGCGCATGTACAATCTTGACACCAGGGAGCTCCATCTCCAAGGGAATGTTAGGTGCAATTCTAGAGGCAGCTTTCAGCTCAGTGGGATCTATAGTGCTGACAGTGCTCACTGTGGAAGGAGTGCTGCGCCCACTGCCAGGGTCAAAGCCAGAAGGAGTGCTGCTACCGCTGTGACACATAACCAGTGAGAGAAGGAGGGTGATCAGTGAAAAGGAATGAAGACATGCTTTATTCCGCGAGTCTACGCATGCTCACAGTGCACACATGCAGGTACAGGAAGTATGGAAGAGAAGTATGGATAGTGCACACATGCAGGTACAGGAAGTATGGAAGAGAAGCATGGATAGTGCACACATGCAGGTACAGGAAGTATGGAAGAGAAGCAGGAATAGCGTACACATGCAGGTACAGGAAGTATGGAAGAGAAGCATGGATAGTGCACACATGCAGGTACAGGAAGTATGGAAGAGAAGCATGGATAGTGCACACATGCAGGTACAGGAAGTATGGAAGAGAAGCATGGATAGTGCACACATGCAGGTACAGGAAGTATGGAAGAGGAGCAGGAGTAGTGCACACACACAGGTACAGAACGTATGGAAGAGAAGCATGGATAGTGCACACATGCAGGCACAGGAAGTATGGAAGAGAAGCATGGATAGTGCACACATGCAGGTACAGGAAGTATGGAAAAGAAGCATGGATAGCGCACACATGCAGGTACAGGAAATATGGAAGAGAAGCAGGGATAGTGCCTACATACATACAGGTACAGGAAGTATGGAAGAGGAGCATGGATTGTGCACACATGCAGGTACAGGAAGTATGGAAGAGGAGCATGGATAGTGCACACATGCAGGTACAGGAAGTATGGAAGAGAAGCAGGGATAGCGCACACATGCAGGTACAGGAAGTATGGTAGAGAAGCATGGATAGTGCACACATGCAGGTACAGGAAGTATGGAAGAGGAGCAGGAATAGTGCCTACATGCAGGTACAGGAAGTATGGAAGAGGAGCAGGGATAGTGCACACATGCAGGTACAGGAAGTATGGAAGAGGAGCAGGAATAGTGCCTACATGCAGGTACAGGAAGTATGGAAGAGGAGCAGGGATAGTGCACACATGCAGGTACAGGAAGTATGGAAGAGAAGCATGGATTGTGCACACATGCAGGTACAGGAAGTATGGAAGAGGAGCATGGATAGTGCACACATGCAGCTACAGGAAGTATGGAAGAGAAGCATGGATAGTGCACACATACAGGTACAGGAAGTATGGAAGAGAAGCATGGATAGTGCCTACATGCAGGTACAGGAAGTATGGAAGAGGAGCAGGGATAGTGCTCACATTCAGGTACAGGAAGTATGGAAGAGAAGCATGGATAGTGCTCACATTCAGGTACAGGAAGTATGGAAGAGAAGCATGGATAGTGCACACATGCAGGTACAGGAAGTATGGAAGAGAAGCATGCACACATTACATGAGTATATACCATGCAAGAGGCACAAGCATGTACTGAGATAAGCTTCCCCTTTGCTTCCCTTACCTACTGTAAATGACTAATTCAACCAATTGAAAACAATGTCATGTTCTATAGCAAGAATCCCACCTGGCTACAAAAGCACACCAGTCTGTCTTCTGTTTAGAAGTTAGTGCAGCTTTATTGGACAGACAATTGTCCAAACTCCTCTGTCCTACCATTCTAGAACACAATTTTTCCTCACGCATGATGTTATGCAACTAAAGTCATGCCTGAAGAAGAGATCTAAGTGGTCTTGAATGCTTGCTTTTAAAAATAAATTTTACTTTTGTTGTTCCATGTATGTGCCAAAACCAATTCTGGGCATGACCCAGTCAATCTGATGAATAATTCTGATTTCTGAATTGAGTTTAGATTAGGGAGTCTTGAGGAAGCTTATTTCATAACCATATTGACTGGGCTACGTGTGTGCAAAATGTATTTGCTGTAATCATTGTTTTTCTATCATGAAGAGAAAGTGCCATTTATAAAGCATGCACTGCGGCTTATAGATGTAAGTGAAAAAGATCTGTACTCTTGTTGAATAAAAGTCCAATCTATACTCTTTAATCAGGCAAAAAATAGTATTAAAGCAAGCTTTTTTTTTATCTTTTTCGATTCATTTTCAGGGACGGTTCTAGAGCAAGTTGCGCCTGGGGCAAGGTCAGGTTTTGGCGCCTAAAGGTCAGGTTTTGGTGCCTAAACTGCCATTCCCCATCCAGTTTTGACGCCTAAAGGTCAGGTTTTGGCGCCTAAACTGCCATTCCCCATCCAGTTTTGGCGCCTAAAGGTCAGGTTTTGGCGCCTAAAGATTAGGTTTTGGCGCCTAAACTGCCATTCCCCATCCAAATTTTGCCACCTTTTTAAGAATTCAACAAACTGCGCCTGGGGCAAGAGACCCGTCTGCACCCCCCTATATCCGTCCCTTCATTTTATGTATCGGATCCATCTATCACCACGGAAAATCGTACCGTGTGTATTAGGCATAAGTGGTGCATTGCATAACACATGTGTTAAAATGTGTGTGAACTGCAATGGACACTGGATATAGACTGTAGTACAAAGCCTGCATGCAGCGAGTTAGAATAACATGATCAGTTGCAATGCAGTACTGAGAACAGCCCCATATAATTGTATGGGAAGTGAGTTGACATGCAGAATTATTCTGCAATATCACTGACGCATTGTGAACTAGCCCTAAAGGAATACAATAAAATAATAATAAAAATATGTGATACAAAAGTAAAAAGTTTGCTGGTATGTTATAACAGGGCCTTCACATACATTCAGTAGTTACAGTATGTCACTCAACTTCTAAGACAAGACACAGAACATTTATATCACGCTTTTCTAGGGGTGGACTCAAAGCTCTTCAGGGCTGCAGCCACTTAGGGCATGCTCTATAGGCAACCAGGATTCTTGCTTAAAGATTCCTTACTGTTTTACATACTGGCTTGAGCCAGGATTCAAACTGTAGTCAAAGGCTCAAACCCTGCATCAACATCCTTAGCAGTACACTATCCTTCTGACATACAGGTATTATGATAAATTAATCTGGCAACTGGGGAACAATGCTCAACTGAAAAGTATACACCAAATTCATTTCCTTAGGCTAATTAAGGCTAAAAATCAGAGGAGAAAAAAATCTTCAATGAGCAGTGATGCTCACTCTCTCTAGTCATGCGTTCCTTATTGCCTTCATTGATCACCTTGGCTGATCAATGAGAGAGGATGGTAACACTTGCCCCTCCTTTACAATAAATATATTACAAGCCAGGATTGGTGGCTGGAGGTGGACTGAGGTTTCAGACTCCTGAGGGAGAGTGGTTTGGTTATGTTGAAGAATAAAGGAGTTTGTTTTGGTGGCGCTGAATGTTGAAAGGAGTACCCCAGGTAATTATATTATGTATTAGAAAGTAATGTATAGGCCATAGTGTTATGTGCTGGTGTTACATACACCATTACATACACCGGATCATGTTGTATTATTCTATGTATGTTTATTTTCACATGGAGGTGTTATGTATGTCATGCGGATTACAATGCACACAACACAAGAAACTACAATCATTATAACCTGCTTCTGCCTGGAAGAATGAAAGGCTTAGGCCTGACATTATGCTTGTGTTCAAAGTAGCCCAAATCCTGTAGAATAAAAAAATGTTTGTTATGAAGCAACCATGAGCTGTCTCACACAATATAACAACTCCTGACTTCAAGAACAATCAGACATGAGATTAAACATGTAGCAAAATAATAGGAGATCCTGGACCAGACCCATAAGAAAGGATATGCATGTCACTGTAACATAAACAGAGATGTATCATGAGCCATGGACATGTGGGAAGCCCCAGAGGCAAGGTCTAGGCCAAGCAGTCTCTGTGCTCACAACAAGGGCGGAGCCATGGGAGGTGGGGTGGGGGAGACTTTTGTGGCCCAAACAGCTCCATAACACCGGCAAAGCTCCCCTCAAAATTAAGCATCTCATGCATGGATGCCAGGCAGGCCCGCCAAACAAAGTATTGCAGCCGGCAGAAAGTGTTGAGCATATCCATGGATTGAAGGGAAGCCAATCTAAGGGGCAGTCTTCAGATGCATTTACTCTAAAGTCGTATCCCTCCAGTTATACAGTGGCTTGCAAAAGTATTCGGCCCCCTTGAAGTTTTCCACATTTTGTCACATTACTGCCACAAACATGAATCTATTTTATTGGAATTCCATATGAAAGACCAATACAAAGTGGTGTACACGTGAGAAGTGGAACGAAAATCATACATGATTCCAAACATTTTTTACAAATAAATAACTGCAAAGTGGGGTGTGCATAATTATTCAGCTCCCTAAATCAATACTCTGTAGAATTACCTTTTGCTGCAATTACAGCTGCCGGTCTTTTAGGGCAGTGCTGTCCAACTGGCGGCCCGCGGGCCGCATCCGGCCCGCCAGGCCTCCTGCTGCGGCCCCCCTGCCGCCTGCTCCATGTTGTGGCAGCGCAACTTTTTTTTTTAAACCCTTTCCCCTATGCTGCGGCCTATTAATATTTACAGCCTCCCCCCTCTTTGTCCCCCGTGCTGCCGCCTCTAACACCCCTCAGATCGGCGGCAGCAGAAGATAGGAACCAGCCACACCAGCGCATGGCAGCCGCACGGGGACTTTAAGTGCTGGACGTGACCGATGATGTCACGTCCTCCATTCAAATTCAGCGCGCGGCTGCTATGCGCCGGTGTTCCAACGTGACTGGCTCCGATCTCCTGCCTGCCGCTGCCGATCTGAGGTGAATTAGAGGCGGTAGCACGGGGACAAAGAGGGGGAGGCTGTACACATTTATATGCCGCAGCATGGGGCACGGGAGGCAACGAGGGGGGCGGGGGTGTAAATACTTTAGCTCTGCGGCCAATCTGAGTGCATTTTGTGGGCACAACTGCGGCCAATCAGTGCATTTTGTGGGCACATCTGAGTGAATTTTGTGGGAAAATCTGTGGCCACTCTGAGTGAATGTTGTGGGCACAACTGCGGCCAATCTGAGTGCATTTTGTGGGCACAACTGCGGCCAATCAGTGCATTTTGTGGGCACATCTGAGTGCATTTTGTGGGCACAACTGCGGCCAATCTGACTGCATTTTGTGGGCACAACTGCGGCCAATCTGAGTGAATTTTGTGGGTAAATCTGCAGCCAATCTGACTGCATTTTGTGGGCACATCTGCGGCAAATCTGAGTGCATTTTGTGGGCACATCTGCGGCCAATCTGACTGCATTTTGTGGGCACATCTCCGGCCAATCTGACTGCATTTTGTGGGCAAATCTGCAGCCAATCTGAATGTATTTTGTGGGTAAATCTGCAGCCAATCTGAGTGCATTTTGTGGGTAAATCTACAGGCAATCTGAGTGCATTTTGTGGGCACATCTGTGGCCAATCTGAATGCATTTTGTGGGCACATCTGCGGCCAATCTGACTGCATTTTGTGGGCACATCTGCGGCCAATCTGACTGTATTTTGTGGGCACATCTGCGGCCAATCTGAATGTATTTTGTGGGTAAATCTGCAGCCAATCTGAGTGTATTTTGTGGGTAACTCTGCAGCCAATCTGAGTGTATTTTGTGGGTAGCTCTGCAGCCAATCTAAGTGTATTTTGTGGGTACATCTGCAGCCAATCTGAGTGTATTTTGTGGGTACATCTGCAGACAATCTGAATGTATTTTGTGGGTACATCTGCAGCCAATCTGAATGTATTTTGTGGGTAAATCTGCAGCCAATATGAATGTATTGTGTGGGTAAATCTGCAGCCAATCTGAATGTATTTCGTGGGTAAATCTGCAGGCAATCTGAATGTATTTTGTGGGTAAATCTGCAGGCAATCTTTGTGTATTTTGTGGGTAAATCTGCAGCCAATCTGAATGTATTTTGTGGGTAAATCTGCAGCCAATCTGAATGTATTTTGTGGGTAAATCTGCAGCCAATCTTTGTGTATTTTGTGGGTAAATCTGCAGCCAATCTTTGTGTATTTTGTGGGTAAATCTGCAGTCAATCTTTGTGTATTTTGTGGGTAAATCTGCAGCCAACCTGAATGTATTTTGTGGGTAAATCTGCAGCCAATCTGAATGTATTTTGTGGGTAAATCTGCAGCCAATCTTTGTGCATTTTGTGGGTAAATCTGCAGCCAATCTGAGTGCATTTTGTAGGGGAGAATCTGCTATCACTCCATTTGCATTTTGTGGTGAAATCTGCTGCTAGATTTTTTTTTTTCTGGGGGAAAGAGGGGGGGGGGGGGGGGAGTGGTTGGTTAGATTGTGTCGGACTGCCAACCCTCCACCATGTGGTCTGAAAAAAAAACGTCCCTCCATGCCCGCGAAGTTGGACAGCACTGTTTTAGGATATGTCTCTACCAGCTTTGCACATCTAGAGACTGAAATCCTTGCCCATTCTTCTTTGCAAAACAGCTCCAGCTCAGTGAGATTAGATGGACAGCATTTGTGAACAGCAGTTTTCAGATCTTGCCACAGATTCTTGATTG
This sequence comes from Hyperolius riggenbachi, assembly GCF_040937935.1. NCBI lineage: Eukaryota > Metazoa > Chordata > Amphibia > Anura > Hyperoliidae > Hyperolius > Hyperolius riggenbachi. The sequence goes on along the minus strand of NC_090646.1, from coordinate 146,075,712 downwards.
GATTTAGATCTGGACTTTGACTTTGCCATTCTAACACATGGATATGTTTTCTTTTAAACCATTCCATTGTTGCCCTGGCTTTACGTTTAGGGTCATTGTCCTGCTGGAAGGTGAACCTCCGCCCCAGTCTCAAGTCTTTTGCAGACTCCAAGAAGTTTTCTTCCAAGAATGCCCTGTATTTGGCTCCACCCATCTTCCCATCAACTCTGACCAGCTTTCCTGTCCCTACTGAAGAGAAGCACCCCCAGAGCATGATGCTGCCACCACCATATTTGACAGTGGGGATCGTGTGTTCAGAGTGATGTGCAGTGTTAGTTTTACGCCACACATACCGTTTTGCATTTTGGCCAAAAGGTTCCATTTTGGTCTCATCTGACCAGAGCACCTTCTTCCACATGTTTGCTGTGTCCCCTACATGGCTTGTGGCAAACTGCAAACAGGACTTCTTATGCTTTTCTGTTAACAATGGCTTTCTTCTTGCCACTCTTCCATAAAAGCCAACTTTGCACAGTGCATGACTAATAGTTGTCCTATGGACAGATTCCCCCACCTGAGCTGTAGACTTCTGCAGCTCGTCCAGAGTCACTATGGGCCTCTTGACTGAATTTCTGATCATCGCTTTCCTTGCTCGGCCTGTGAGGTTAGGTGGACGGCCTTGTCTTGGTAGGTTTACAGTTGTGCCATACTCCTTCCATTTCTGAATGATCGCTTGAACAGTGCTCCGTGGGATGTTCAAGCCTTTGGAAATCTTTTTGTAACCTAAGCCTGCTTTAAATTTCTCAATAACTTGATCCCTGACCTGTCTTAGACCTGTCTTGTGTGTTCTTTGGACTTCACGGTGTTGTTGCTCCCAATATTCTCTTTGACAACCTCTGAGGCCCTCACAGAGCAGCTGTATTTGTACTGACATTAGATTACACACAGGTGCACTCTATTTAGTCATTAGCACTCATCATGCAATGTCTATGGGCAACTCACTGTACTCAGGCCAAAGGGGGCTGAATAATTATATACACCCCACTTTGCAGTTATTTATTTGTAAAACATTTTTGGAAACATGTATGATTTTCGTCCCACTTCTCACATGTACACCACTTTGTATTGGTCTTTCACGTGGAATTCCAATAAAATTGATTCATGTTTGTGGCAGTAATGTGACAAAATGTGGAAAACTTCAAGGGGGCCGAATACTTTTGCAAGCCACTGTAGGTCCAACTGTAGATGTGCTTGTTGCTAGTGTAGAATGAATTCATTGTTAGGCTAACCATTAACTCATTCTACACTAGCAACAAGCACATCTACAGTGGAACCTATAACTGGAGGGATAAGACTTTAGAGGAAATGCATCTGGAGGCTGCCCCTTGGGTTTTAATTCCAATTAATCCATGGATATGTTCAATTGACGATTCTCTGTTTCTGTCAGAGGCTTCCATTGGTATCAGTGTATTTTAAAGCAAACCTGTGAGGTTTACAAATTTAAACGTACGATACTTACCTCGGATCCTCCAGGGGCTTCCCTGTCTTCTTGCACCAGGCCATTCCAGTGCTGAGACCCCCAGAGCTCGTGGGTGCCTGGCCACACTGCACCTACGCAGGAGTACATACCCGCCTGGCTTCGGCAAAAAATGCAGAACCTGATCAGGTCCATGCTACTGAGCAGGTGCAGATGGCTTGTACATGTGCAGTAGCTTCGGTGGAATAAGGTCCTTCCAACTGCCCATGCCATGTGCAAGCCATTGTTAAGGGCTTGTCAACTGTCTTTCGGGGGATGCAGTGCTGGAACGCCCCAGTGGAGAAGTACCGGGGAAGCATCTAGATCAACCAAAGGCTTCCCTCTGTTAAAGCTAATGGGAGTCTTTTATTAAAAAAGGAAACCAGATACTTATCTAAGGAAAGGGAAGGCTCTGAGTCCTATAGAACCTTCCCTCCCCTCTCCCCATGCCCTGGGTGCATGGCTGGCTCCCGTTTAAATCGGAATTCTTCGGGAGCTGAGTCCTCCCGAAGACAGGCCACCCATACTGCAATCTCTCACGCGCTCTGGCGCATGAAGACTTCCAAAGCCTCCCTTTCGGTGGCGGAGAGAGGGCAGTATTTGACTAATTTAATCAAATACTGCTATGGGGGAGCAGGCACTGGAATGGGCACCGGGAAAGGAGAGGGAATGCTCTATAGTAACCAGAGCCTTTCCTTTCCCTAGGTAGGTATCTGGCTTTTTTTTTAAGGCTTCCATTAGCTTTAAGGTGAGTACCTCTTTGGGGCACTTTTTTTCCCTACAGGTAAACTTTAACTACCTGCCCACTGGCTGTCCAGTTTCTATGTCCTGTTGGTGGATACTGTAATATCTCTATAGATGTTAAGCCTCCTAAGATAGAGCTGGATGAGCGTGAAATGCATTGTGTTATATTTGTCTGTGGTCATCCAACAAAGTTGGCTACTGACATGCTTGTTATTCTTAGTCCTCTCTTATTTCAGTAAATGTTCAACATTGCCTAGTTCAAAATCCCTTCTTAATTCTGGTAACTGACAAAAGTATATTGGACATCAACATCAGTGCATATATTCCAACTGTACCGTGCATATTGTTTACAGATGCAGGGTTTATTTGTCCGTGCAACACAAAGTAATGGCTGGCATGCATGAGGAGTACTTACATTTGATCTGCGTCAGGTATAAGACCCCTCATCTGTCCATGGAACGCATCCTTGATGTTGCCCGATGAGTACAGCCCAATTGGGGTATTATAGGAAGAACTCACTACCTGCTTTTTGTCACCAATGTTTGCTCCTGCTACAAATGGTTGTGCTCTTCTGTTATGGGCTGTGCCAATAGGTTTGAACTCCTGTATACATTCAGATAAAACACACTAAACTGCAGATCATGCAGGTTAAACACACAAGCAAGCCACACTAATTATATTGCACACTCTACTGATAGCAAGTAATGCATATATCTGCTAATTCTTGTATTTAGAAGTTTGAAAATATATTAGAAGAGACTTTGAGAAACAGCAATATTCTGAAAAGTTAATTCCCCTTAAAGCAGGGGAGTCAAACTCAAATACGGAGAGAGTTCCCTGGAGTCTAATGCCTCCTTCCTCCCCTATACAGTTCCCTGGTGTGTAATGCCTCCTCCTTCTCCTATACAGTTCCCTGATGTGTAATGCCTCCTCCCTCTCCTATACAGTTCCCTTGTGTCTAGTGGTCCTCCCTCCCTATCTCCACTATACAGTTTCCTGGTGTTTAGTAGTCCCCCCTCCCCTATACAGTTCCATGGTGTTTAGTGGTTCTCCCTCACTCCCCTATACAGTTCCCTAGTATTTAGTGACCCTCCCTACCTTGTACAGTTTTCAGTGTTTAGAAGTTCTCCCTCCATTGTACAGTTTACAGTGTTTAGTGGTCCTCCCTCCCTCGTTCAGTATTAAGTGTTTCGTGGTCCTCCATCATAGAGTTTTCAGTGTTTAGTGGTCCTCCCTTCCTCCCTTGTTCAGTTTTCAGTGTTTAGTGGTCCTTCCTCCTTGTACAGTTTTTAGTGTTTAGTGGTCCTTCCCCCTTGTACAGTTTTTAGTGTTTATTGGTCCTCCCTCCCTCGTACAATTTTTAGTGTATAGTGTATCCCTCCCTTGTTTATTTTTCAGTGTTTAGTGGTCAGTTTACAGTGTTTAGTGGTCCTCCCTCCCTCGTTCAGTATTAAGTGTTTCGTGGTCCTCCATCATAGAGTTTTCAGTGTTTAGTGGTCCTCCCTTCCTCCCTTGTTCAGTTTTCAGTGTTTAGTGGTCCTTCCTCCTTGTACAGTTTTTAGTGTTTAGTGGTCCTTCCCCCTTGTACAGTTTTTAGTGTTTATTGGTCCTCCCTCCCTCGTACAATTTTTAGTGTATAGTGTATCCCTCCCTTGTTTATTTTTCAGTGTTTAGTGGTCCTCTCTCCCTCCCTTTTACAGTAGAATTTATTTGTATACAAATCCAACAGTGGAGGCAAAACACTTTGCAGTATATTTTCTAAAGCAAACATTTTCATCTAGGCTTTTCCCTTCTTAAACCCAGTCAGATTAGTCCTATAAAGGTGACATGAGAACTTGAGTAGCTGATGTGAATTTAGGCTCAGAGAAATGATCTAGTTAGTAAATCAGTCCTCATGCTAAAAGAATTTTCTTTAGAGAGAATTTTTTAGAATGTTAGGAACAAAATAATAGAATATTTTTTTTTGCTTTATTCAATGAAAACCATGGAATTGTTTGACTTCAAAACACAATGGCATATATAAGGAAAAAGGGAAGGCAATGCAAAACATAAACAAACCAAACCAAACCAAACCAACAAGCACAAATAAAATAGCTCAGATTGTGGTCAGTAATTTACCTGTGGCTGAGCTTCAAGGTTAATTTTATAAGGGTTTGCTTGCCCATCTTCACAAACTTGTGGAGACCACATTCTAGTTTCCGCTCTGCAGGAAAAGATGTGGTCAAATACATGTTTTTGATAAAAAAAAAACACTATACATCTGCTTTAAATATTGCGTAATTCATATACTGTGGCTCACAATCACATTAATCTTAAAGAGACTCTGTAACAAAAATTTCATCCTTATTTCTTCTATCCTATAAGTTCCTATACCTGTTCTAATGTGCTCTAACTGCAGCCTTTTGTAGTTGCACAGTGGCTGTATTATCTCTGTTATATGATGTTGGCTCTGTCGGGCTGAGGCAGTCAGGCTGGAATGTGCTGTGCTGCTTGTGATTGGATATAAGCTATACACACCCTCTCCAGGCCCCCTGCACACTCTGTATGACTCACACACTGAGATACTCTCAGCCTATCACTTGCGATGTCTTTTGTTTGTAAACAGTGCATAAAACTGGCAATTACAAGCCAGGATTGCAGCAGAGAGTGACAGAAACAGCACAGAGGGGCCCAGGAGAACATAATGAATAGAATGGTATGCTTTTTACTGTAAGAATTTTAGAGTACAAATTCTCTTTAAATGTCCCTTGGAAGGCCAAAATATATACATAAAAATACATTCTTTAAAAAAAAAAATCTTTAAAAAACTGAAACCACTATTTCAAATGTATTTGATGTATTTAGTGGTCCTCTCTCCCTCCCTCTTTGAATTGTATGTTAATAAAACAACACAGTAAGTATCTCCCTCTCTGTGCATTCAAACCCAACTCATTGCTGTGCACTAGATGAAATGTTCAACTAAAGAAAACACCTAATATTTTGTTTGTTTTTTGTGAATAACAATAATTACCTGTCTATTTTCAGGCAGAGCTGGTCTACCGCAGCTTTAATTCTGTCCTGTGCCTCTGCATGCGTCATGTTCTCTGTGCTGAAGCCATCGATGGCAAGGATCACATCACCAGGGCATAAGTTAGCAACAGAAGACTTACTTCCTGGTGTGATCTAAAAAAAAAAATAGATAATAATAATAATTGGTGTGAAATGCACTAAAAAACCTTTAAATATATTTCTTCAAATATTGTAAGTAGAGAAATGTATGGGAAAGAAATGCAGGATTAGGTGAAAATAAGTAATAGCTTGGTGTATAGAAAACAATGTAATTGTACTGCACACAGAAGAAACTCACTCGTCCTTTTATTTGTCTATTATATCACTGCTGCAAGGTCTGGAATTTATGACCATAGAGAGCAGGCTGCCACATCATAACCAACCAGCTTATGGTGAGGTAGACCAAAGGAAACCAGAAAACTTTAAGTAAAGTATTGTTGATGCAACATAAAATTATCCACAAAGTGTACATTTCATTTGTCATTTATTGGTTCAGTTTACATTTGAAATGATGGCTCAGTTGCTGTATTAAGCCTTCCAGCACTGAATACAGAAGTGTGCTAGATTATCTGTTGCCGGACAATAAATAACAGATTTTTTTTGTACATATTAAACTGTTGTTCTTGAGGTCGTATTTCACAGTTGGGCTCCAATTCAGAATAAGTGAAAGGTGATTGTCTCTTATAAATACTCCTATCCCTCATATTTCACAGAACAACCTTACAAATCAATTAGTAAATGCAGGGCCGGTTCTAGCTACAATGGTGTCCTGGGGCAAAAGTAACCTGGGGGCCACCCTGCCCACTCCTCCATTATAGTAGTCATATGTGCTCCTAATGCCCCCTCCCCCAGTTTTTTTGTCAGATATGTTCCCCCGCCTTACCCAAAGTATAGTAGCCAGATGTTCTCCCCCTTCGTATAGTAGTTAGATGTGATACAAAAATAATTCCATCTCATCACATGTCAACTACACACATACATTTTTCACATTATATCGGTACTGCAGGACCACTGCTAGTAATAAGAGTGCAACCGACAGATAATCAGAAAAATTGCACTATGAATGGTAAAACACACTCGTTTAACAAAAATGCAAAAATATTTATTGTGGTGAATCAATCTAAAATAGGGGTGAGCGCAGCTTCCATAGAAGGGTTAGGCATCACAGGTTAAAACACAATGAAATACCCACTTGTACTTAATGAGGCTCAGTTGATTACCTCACGCACATGCATCAACTGACTGGAACATAATAATGCATACAGATGTACCCATATCAGAAAGGTCAGGCAGAAATAAAAGAGGGCCCTTGAAGTTAGTTGTGCCCTCTCTCTCCAATGTAGAGTCTTCCCCCTACCCCCTTCCCCATTATAGTTAGATATGCATCCCTCGTATGCCCCCCCACAGTGTACTGGCCAGATGTGTTCCCTAATAACCTACCTACCTCCAGTGTTACAAAGAGCAGCGGGGAGAAGCAGCACACACTCACCTCCTTCGAGTTCCAGGGTATGGGGTGGACAATAATTAAGTGGTGTGGTGGTGAACACTTGGGGAGCCCCTGTGGATGTGGGGGCCCTGGGCAATTGCCCTTATGATAGCGCTGGCCCTGATTTAATGCAACCATGAATGGATACTTTAGGAGGTCTACTTTAATAAGTGGTGTTATTTTGGTGAGATTTTTATTGATATATTACAGGAAAGTTTCATCAAAAAGAGGAGAGCTTCATCAGGAGTTGTACTGTCACTTCAGAAGTTGAACTTTAAAAGTCAAAATAGTACATACTTTTTTTTATGATCCCCACATTGTATCTACTGTAACAAATAACCATCTACAAATTTTAGGACCTAAAGATTAAAATTTAAAGAATAATATATTTTTGAAGATTTTTTATGCTGCAATTTAAGACATCTATATATTTTGGTTAAAGAGACTTAAAATACACATCTTTATTTTTTTTTTTTAGTATACTTTCTCATAAAAACATAAACATTAAAATTCCAGCCTAAATATGCTGAAACAGTACCAAAAAAAAGCCCAATGTACTGAAAAGCTAGACAAAATTTGCTTAGCTAGACTAAAAATTGATGAAGATATTTAGGCTCATGCAAAGACAACACAGAACTGTAAGAACTGGCTTGGTAGGGGGTTCAGTGTGTTGTCGGTACTGAGATGGGTACTTATGGGTAGTTTTGCTACAAAATATAGTCACCGTATTCATTATTTTAATATTTGATTCATCAGTTCAGTATTAAATGTCACCTGTGCAACAGGTGGCCTCAGTTTCCGTGGGCATGACCAGTATTTATACTAGTGACATAATTAAGAATATAGATGATCAATGAAATGCAATTAATTTCATGTAAATTATATGCAGCATGAAATTGTACCGATCAGAATAACTTCCTGTCAATTTTACTGGCCCAAGCTCAAGCTGCATAAAGGCCCATACACACGTCGGACTTTTGCGAACGACGGGTCGTTTGAACGTCCCGTCTTTCAGTCGTCCGCACGCCACATCGGGCGTATGTACAGACTGTCGTTCGGGTGATATCGCCGGGCGGATCGCTCAAGACCAGTCTTATCACCCGAACGACAGTCTGTACACGCGCCCTAGTATGGGCCTTAACATTTACTTAAAATGTTCACAAAATTATCTACATCTCATTGATCACCCCTACTTAAGAATACTGAGCAGTGATTAGCCAGGACCACTTTGCTCTTTTTGTCCTTGTGAAGCTACCATGTGTGAATAGCTATGGGGTCCACACAATCCTATTATACACAGATGCATTTCCCCAGACTCTATGTGCTGTGCTACCTCACACTTCTACCTCAGCATACATGGCAACCTTGTCCTGGTGGACTCTGAGCTACTTGTGACTCTTACAAAGGTCTCAATATCTTGTCTGACAACTGTTGTCAGCATTTACTTTACATCACCTAATTATGCTATTTAGCAGTAATATTAGTGTTAGCAATGCCTCTGAGTGCTGTTTTGTCATGTTTAGTGTGACTCACAGGGTGCATCTGGTTGGAGACATCTGTCTTACTGAAAAGTGTTTCATCTATTTCACCTCTGTAATGCTTTTAGTAAGCAAAACTGCAACATTCACAGTAAGATGATCTCATTTTAAGTGTAGGGATTAAAGCTAATGTACCGTAAGTCACACTATCTAGAATAGACTAACTACCGCTGTCTCCTCATGATTAGCTATGAATAATGCTGTATACTAGCACAAAACTGACAGGGTGACATTTTGATAAGATCTGTTTCCAAACAAAATAGAGGGCCTATTAATGGAGTGATACATACCCACTCTAACAATTTCCTGCTCTCCCCTGTGTTTGCATGGGCCTCCTTTGGTTTCTCCTCTGATATCCCAAAACATACTGATAAGTTAATTGTTCACACACACAAAAAAATAAAATAAATAAATAAATCTGACTGTAGAGTAGGTTAGGCACATTAGACTACTGTATAACTATGGTAAATATTAGTTTGTCAGTTCCTCTAAGGTACAGCTTGTGGCATGATGATGGACTCTGTACAGAGATGCAGAAGATGTAATTGCTATATAAATTATTACTATTGATTTATAAGGCGCCAACATATCCAGTGGCCGGATGCATGATAATGGAGATGACTACTGGTGAAAACATTTTTATATTAAAACAAACAGTTTGGTTTCCCTTTCAAGACTTTGTTAACCCCTTGGCCCATATGCAGGCGGGTATTGCCAGAATTATTGGGGTCTCCTGACTGAAAAATGCCACACTACATGGTCCTTGACATGGCGATGCTCCACAAGAGGGTAGGCACAATTCCCTTCTTTTTTGGAAGGCAACATTCTTCATGTCAAAGACAAGGAGTTCATCCCCATCTTAGTACCCTGAAGAGGTTAGGGTAACTACCGCTACACCTGTGGGGATAATTCCCAGGGAGTGGCTTATGGTGTAATTATTTTTCAAAAATAAAAAAAATAAACTGTTGATGTCCCATGTTATAATCCTGGTCTTCCATTATGTCCTAATCATTGTACTCCTTAGTGGACTTCTTGTAATGTGGATTGAAGACCTTCCTCCCCTGAAATTCTAAAAAGGAGCCCCGGAAAAACATCTTTAAATCTACCGCCAGGGTTCCCTACTGGTCTACTGGTCAGGTGAGTGTTGGGAATCCTCCCTAATATCAATGGAGTTCAAAAGATAGACACTCAAAAAATGGTCTGATGGTGAAAACTGAGCTTTTTTCTTATATTTGTTTCCATCTTAAAACAGTGGCACACTTTTTTCCCCAAAGTCATAGAGGCAAAACTTATGCCGTAAAGCTATAGTTTACCTAGGTGAAGGTGAATAGGAGACTACGCCACTAGGGGCTAGGGTTAAGAGTCAGAAAGGGATGCACATAAAGCCATAGGTTAGGGTTAGGCATTAGAAAAACATTAGTATTTAGGGCCCGTTTCCACTACGGCAAATTCACATACATTATCTGCATGCAAATTCGCATAGCATGTATTTCAATAGGCCAGTTTCCATTACAGGCGAAATTCACCACCCCCTGCAGGCGTTTTCTCGTGCAGAAGTCAATAGTTATAAATGGCGATGGGAAAATAAAATAAAAAATATTTTGAATCCGCAGGCATTTTTCTCTACAGTATGAGGATTCGCCTAGGTATAGTGGAAATGTATCCTAAGGAGAGGTTAAAGTTGACTTCACAACAAGAATTAGTGATAAGCAAATAGGCAACAAAAACTGCAAGTGAAGTCAGCCTGGCATCAAGCTCCCGATGCTCCAAGAGTTTTACAAATACTATTCCTGATTAACGGAGGTAGTACTGAAGTCACCAAATAAACACATATCCATGTCAGGTACCTTCTACAGATGTCCACTTCATAAAAGCTCCACAAAAAAAGTTAAAAACAAAACTCACCATTGCACTTTTGAAAAACCTAAAAACAATGACAAAATGAGAATAGGTCATTTCTATCCATCCCTATTTGTTATTCCCCACAGCTTGTCATCAATTTCGGGCCTGAGCCCACTAACGCAGTTGTGCCTGCTTCTATTTGCTTTTCAGCATCTGTAAGGGCCAGTGCACACCAAAAACCTCTAGCAAATCCGCAAAACACTAGAGGTTTTTTAAGCAGATTTTCAGAGTGATTCTAGGCATGTTTAGAGAGGTTTTCTAAGCATGCCTAGCATTTTTTGGAGCGTTTTTGTGTAGCAGATGTCATATATTGTTACAGTAAAGCTGTTACTGAACAGCTTCTGTAACAAAAACACCTGGAAAACCACTCTGATCTAGCGTTGTTTAGAACGGTTTTCCACTTTCCTATACTTTACATTGAGGCAGAAATGCATCTGCAAACCACAAAAATGCTGCAGGAGCCATGTTTGCGGTTTGCTAAAAACCGCTGGTGTGCACCATCCCATTGAGATACACTAGCCAATCGTTTTCACAGGCGGCAGCGGTTTTGAAAACACTATCAAAAACGCTTGGTGTGCACCAGCCCTCTCATTGATGTGTTGCTGAAAAGCGGACACAGCTGCATGAGTGGAAGATTTTTTCCAGGCAGTCGGCAGATCCTGTCCATTCTAATTTTTGGAAAGCCCCCAGCATAGGATACAGTTGTCTGAGCCACTGAGATTGGAGCCAGCCCTCAGTTAAGAGTCTATGAAGCATGAGGGCCAGGGCCCACTAGAAATCGCAAATTGCAATTGGAATCACTTAAGCACTATCATAAGGATTTTTTCTGTGTTTAAAAGAGCAATTTTGGGTGATTTTGAAGCATTTGTGAATTAAGCACTAGCGATTTGTATAGCGATTGCGATTTACATTGGTGCAAGGCTTTATGGGCAAAGCAAGTGGTTTTGGGTAGTAAAAGCACTGCCAAATTGCTTTGTACAGCGATTGAAAAGTTAGAAGTGATCCTATATTTTGTATTGAAGTGAAAAAGCTCCAAAAATACTGCTGACAACACAATTGCAATTGCTACCTCCGTTGACTTTTATCAACCTAGTGATTTTAGAATCATCAATAATTCCTAGAAAGCACAAAAAAACACATTTGGCTGCTTAAAGTGCTCTGGTGGGCCCCAGGCCAAGACACTGTGGTGAATATTGAAAAGTTTAGCATCTAATAGCTTTTTAAAATTCAGTCAAATATTACAAAGTTCAGCGTTTAACCAGAAAAAGAACAAAACTGTTCACAAAATCCATAATTAAAGGCGGTGAACTGTGGTCACTGAAAAGCTTCTACCCAAAAACATAAATCAGAGTAAGATTACATAGGAAGCAACATCAAGATTACATACTTAGTGGTTTGCCTTTACCATTCCGTGTCCTCCCAGCATAATAAAAATAAACTACACAATCTTGCTGTTGTCTTGAGCTCAGCTTTACTACATAAAGAGGCTTCAGTGAGAACATGAAATTGCTTTTTTTTTTTTACCAGAGAAACCCTCTCAGTGTAAAATAGATATTTTTTAACGAAAATTGCAAACATTTCTGTGAAAGTACGCAAACCAGATGTTTTCAGTGGACCCCATTGACTTTAATGGCAGACGAACTTCAAAAACCTTTAAAAGATTCAAAACTGTTCAAAAACATGGGCAGTGGCATGGTGGAGGGAGATCAATGGCAAAACTCCCCACCCCCAAAATACGTACAGTGGGATGCGAAAGTTTGGGCAACCTTGTTAATCGTCATAATTTTCCTGTATAAATTGTTGGTTGCTATGATAAAAAATGTCAGTTAAATATATCATATAGGAGACACACACAGTGATATTTGAGAAGTGAAATTAAGTTCAATGGATTTACAGAAAGTGTGCAATAATTGTTTAAACAAAATTAGGCAGGTGCATACATTTGGGCACCACAAAAAAGAAATGAAATAAATATTTAGTAGATCCTCCTTTTGAAGAAATTACAGCCGCTAAACGCTTCCTGTAGGTTCCAATGAGATTCTGGTTGAAAGTATTTTGAACCATTCCTCTTTACAAAACATCTCTAGTTCATTCAGGTTTGATGGCTTCTGAGCATGGACAGCTCTCTTTAACTCCCACCATACATTTTCAATTATATTCAGGTCTGGGGACTGAGATGGCCATTCCAGAACATTGTACTTGTTCCTCTGCATGAATGCCTTAGTGGATTTTGAGCAGTGTTTAGGGTCGTTGTCTTGTTGAAAGATCCAGCCCTGGCGCAGCTTCAGCTTTGTCACTGATTCCTGGACATTGGTCTCCAGAATCTGCTAATACTGAGTGGAATCCATGTGTCCCTCAACTTTGACAAGATTCCCAGTCCCTGCACTGGTCACACAGCCCCACAGCATGTTGGAACCACCACCATATTTTACTGTAGGTAGCAGGTGTTTTTCTTAAAATGCTGTGTTGTTTTTCCTCCATGCATAATGCTCCTTGTTATGCCCAAATAACTCAACTTTAGTTTCATCAGTCCACAGCACCTTATTCCAAAATGAAACTGGCTTGTCCAAATGTGCTTTATCATACCTTAAGCGGCTCTGTTTGTGCTGTGGGCGGAGAAAAGGCTTCCTCTGCATACAGCATCTCCTTGTGTTAAGTGCGCAGAATGGTTGACCGATGCACAGTGACTCCATCTGCAGCAAGATGATGTTGTATGTCTTTGGTGCTAGTCTGTGTGTTGACTCTGACTGTTCTCACCATTCGCTTCTGTTTATCCATGATTTTTCTTGGTCTGCCACTTCAAGCCTTAACTTGAACTGAGCCTGTGGTCTTCCATTTTCTCAATATGTTCCTAACTGTGGAAACAGGCAGCTGAAATCTCTGAGACAGCTTTCTGTATCCTTCCCCTAAACCATGATGGTGAGCAATCTTTGTCTTCAGGTCATTTGAGAGTTGTTTTGAGGCTCCCATGTTGCTACTCTTCAGAGAAATTTAACAGAAGAGGGAAACTTACAATTGAAGCCCTTAAATACTCTTTCTTATAATTGGATTCACCTGTGTATGTAGGTCAGGGGTCACTGAGCTTGCCAAGCCAATTTCAGTTCCAATAATTAGTTCTAAAGGTTTTGGAATCAATAACATGACAACAGTGCCCAAATGTATGCACCTGCCTAATTTTATTTAAACAATTATTGCACACTTTCTGTAAGTCCAATAAACTTCATTTCACTTCTCAAATATCAGTGTGTGTGTCTCCTATAACTGACATTTTTTATCATAACAACCAATGATTTATACAGGAAAATCATGACGATTAACAATGTTGCCCAAACTTTCACATCTCACTGTATGTTACGCAAAGGCTTTTTAAATGTGTAAACATAAAAAATTACTTCTTGCTGAGTGTGGGCCTTAACACTGCATTACAAACTCAGCAGTGATGTGAAATGCCTTGTGTGACAATGTCTGGTGAGGTGACACAATTTTTGTTTAACCACTTTTTCCTCTGCTACAGTATATCTACGTCATCTGTGGTACCCTCCAAGCCACCATGACGTAGGTATACTGATTCAGCTTGCAGCCCTGCTGTGCACGATTGGGTGCGCTTAAGAGTGCACCCCCGGCACTGACAGCTGTACTTGTTCCTCTGCATGAATGCCTTAGTGGATATTGAGCAGTGTTTAGGGTCGTTGTCTTGTTGAAAGATCCAGCCCTGGCGCAGCTTCAGCTTTGTCACTGGACATTGGTCTCCAGAATCTGCTGATACTGAGTGGAATCCGTGCGTCCCTCAACTTTGACAAGATTCCCAGTCCCTGCACTGGGTAGCAAACAGAGGTGATCCTTCATCTCTCCCCTCTGTGCACAGATCGGCTATTTAATTCAGCAGCAAGCAGCCCCTCTCACCTTACCTCGTTCCAGCGACGAGCCTGCAGCCTGAGCCCCAGATCCCCTCTCTGAACTCAGCCGCATAACGCCGAATATCTGGGTCCCGTCTTGATGACGTCATTGTGTCATCGTGATTGCAATCACATTTCGTAATGGAAAAGAGCCCTAAGTCATTGGATAGGCCAGAGACTTTCCAAATTCTCCTTAACCGTTACCTCGCCATTCCAGCACTGGTTCCCTGTGGATATATTAAACAAGAGCTTGTTGAATATGCTCTTATGGCTGTGATTCTTTCCAAGTCCGAGCTTCCAAGTCCGGGCATGCACGAGTCCTGTCCCAGCGTGGCTAGTAGAATGGAGCCGATTGTGCAAGGAGGATGAAGCCGTGCATGGGCAGTTTCATCTACTGGGCATGCTTGGTGTCCAGTATGGAGAAGCTCATACTTGGACGGTAGTGCTGCCACTAAGGTAAGGTTCTTGGGCGCGAGTTAGTGAAGGAACTGAGAAGTATTACAATATTTTGCTTTAATTTAGGATTTATCATTCCTTTTTTGACTCATGATGCATTTGTCCATATCTATTGAATATCATGAATTTGTTCTCCTGTGGGAAAAAATAGGTCTCTTAAGAGTAATAATAAGTAAGATGAGATAATTAAAAGGACAAGTAAAGTGAGAGATCTCTCTCACTTAACTTGCGCTTTATATTATCTCATCTTACGGAGGTATGGATGCTGCAATATTTATTTCCTTTTAAGCAATACCAGTTGCCTGGCTGTCCTGCTAATCCTCTGCCTCTAATACTTTTAGCCATAGACCCGGAATAAGCATATGCAGATCAGGTGTTTCTGACATTATTCTGACAAGATAAACCGCATGCCTTTTTTGGGTGTGTGATTCAGACACTACTGTAACCAAATCGATCAGCATAGCTGCCAGGCAACTGGTATTGCTTGAAAGGAAATAAATATGGTGGCTGCCATATACTTCTCATCTCAGTTGTCCCTTAACAGAAGAGTTTTGTGAATCAGCCCTATGCTGGGTGAGTATATTTAAGGTCTTTCTCAGAACTGTACATTTTACTGTCTATTATTTGAAATTGTACCTCAGTTAAAATCTATGTGTGTGTTACACAGAAAGCTATTTATAGTACACACCTACAATCTTCCCATCGCTTGAGCATTGCCCGGTTGAAGAGAATTTCTGTACCTATCTATGGATAAGGTCTTTTCCCACTCGGATATCACTTGCAGAGCTCGACAGGTTGACAACTATACATAGCAGGTGCCTCTGAGAGGTCAGGCTTTCACGCAGCGGTAGTCATTGTGACTCACTGTACAGAACTCTCTCCTGCTAGCCTGATGAAGTGATGCCACTCAGAAGTCTGAAAACAAGGAATGCCACGCAAAACAGGCTAAGGAAGCACATGCGATTAGCAGGATTCCATAATGTTAATTTAACAAGACAAAAAACTGCAATACTTGCCCAGAGCAACCGCCAGAGCAACCAGTAAGCTATCAGTTAGTTGGTAAATAACAGGATTCTAACTGCTTGCCTTAGACCAGGAGTGCCAAACTCAATCACATAAGGGGCCAAAATCCCAAACTTATTCTAAGGCCCTGGCACACCGGAGAGTGTTTGGTTGTTGTTTTAGTTTTTAAAAAATGCTTCCATTGACTTGCATTAAAATCGTGGGTAAAATCACAGCTTGCCGTGATTGCAATTTTCAAAAACCACAATTGCAGCTGTTTTTCTGTGATTTTAATGCATGAAAACAACCCACAAAATGCTCTCTGGTGTGCCAGGGGCCTTAGTCATGGCTCACGGGCCAAATTAATTATTAAGATTTAACATTTATTGAACAGTCTCAAATAAAGTGGCGTAACTATAGCATGGGGGGGGGGGGGGCCTAAATCCCTGCTACTCCCCTTTTTGTAGAGTAGCGCAGTCGAGCAGTTCAATATTTCCCTGCTCCAGTGCTGCTTCAAGTCTCCTCTTGACAGCCACATGCTCTATGCTGCAAACCTCTTGCTTTGTCACGTGATTGAGAGCAGGTCAGGATTTGGATCCAAGGAGGGGGCCCATGCTAATGTCTCCCATGCAGGGGGATCCCATGGGTTGTTGTTGCACCCAGGCTCAAACTGACAATCAGAAACACTGTCATTTTCTGGATGGGAAGGCAGTGTGTTGCTGTTCTTTTACTGCTTACAATGGTGCACATTTGAAGCTTTTGAGGGTCACATAAAATGGCACGGAGGGCTGCATTGAACCTGCGGGCCATGAGTTTGACACTTGTGCTTTAGGCAATTGTACCACATTTACTCCATCTTTCTTTGCGTCTGCCTTGATAAATTTACTCATGTCTTCAGGACAACCTGAGTCCACGGAATCAATGATTTTGTACTCTTTCCAAAGGTTTTCCAGTGTTTTTTTCTTGAATTTCAATAATGCACCAAGGAGGTCTGTTTCAGAAGACTGTAGCCCCTGATCTATGACACACATAACTTTTTAAAAACTTTTTTTTTTGAACAAAGAAATAAACTAAAGAAGTTGACCATAGCTCTAAGACAATCCTTCCTTTGCCAATGCCTTTATTGGGTCCTGGTAAAACGATGCATGTGTTTCTCAAGCTGTGAAAAGTGTTCCCATCCCAACAGCTGTTTCCTGCAGTGCATCAGCTGTTAAGCTGATAGTCCTTTACATTTCTAAAATATACTATTAGCGGTGTACAAAAGCAACATTATCCTCATCACAGTATACCAATATGCTGAATTATTAGATACTTTGTATCAAATGCTGTCTGTGGTAGTATGTGTAGACTGCTGACTTAAACTGATAAACAAAATAACGTTTATAATGCTACAAATATTATACTATAGCAACTATGTAAATTGTACCATCACCAGCAACAATAATACTGCTGCAACTTTTTCTAACCCAAACAAGCTTCACTTTAACAACCCTCCTGGCTTACTGATTAATGCCATGTGTTAGGTGAATAGATGGCCATGGCAATTTAAAAGTAGTTCAGTGATCAACACAATAACGCAGGACCTTGAGAAGCACACCCATCTAACAGGAAGTTTAGTGAGCACTGCATATCACAGGAATCTTGGTGAACACACCTGTGTCACAGGGTATTGAGTTACCACTGTAAGTGTTGTGAGAACAGATGAGTCAGAGGAACCTGAGTGACCACTGACATGTCGGGGGCAGGACTGAGTGACCCCTGTCATGTCAAATGGAGCAGAGTGACTATAGTCGGGTAAAGGCCTGTACACACTGAAAAACGCAGGCAAAAACGCAAGCGCATGCGTTTTTAATGCGTTTTTCATGCGCTGCGCTTAAAAAAGCGCAGCAGGCACTGCGTTTGCGTTTTTTTAAAAACGCATCGCACCAGTGTGTACAAGTCATCACGATTTTCATCATTTTTCAAAAGACCTTGCGTTTTTAAAAACGCATGCGTTTTTAAAAACGCAACGCAAGCGCAGCAGTGTGTACAGGCCCTTCAAAAGACTAAGTGACTTTACTTGTTGTATTACATTTTGTATACAGAACATCAAAACAAGCATACAAAAGCACATTTTCAGAACATTTACACTACAGTGTTATCATGTGAGGTAAGCCACCTCTTCATTTTCAATTGTATTGATTTTAACCTTGTTTTTGGACCCATGTTTCCCCCATTTGAATTATTATTCTACTCATCAAGAAATTCCTATTTACTGCACCATATAGGCTCCGTCTCTGTGTTTAGTTTTGAAAGTGCAACATCATCTAATCCCCTTGGCTGAGCATTGACACACACACCATTTGGCATTCTCTGCAACTATCTCTGTAGGATTACCACAGCATTATCACATATGTCTGCATTGTCTCCTGGCACACATGATAGTCTACCCATATCATGTTCAGCCACAACTGCTGGACTGTCTGCAGCTTGCCCACAATTTAATGCGAGTGAAGGTGAATTGCAGACCATACCATTACTCACAATTTTCAAATTTGATGCAGACAGAAAAATTCCCTTTGGAAAAGTCAGTCATATCAACCAGAGATCTAGTCTATGCCATAATGCTGGCAGAAGAGTAACTTCCCCAGTGCAGAGCCATCACCTGACCTCACTCACCTCCTCTCTCTGCTCCTTCCAAGAAGCAGAGGTTAGATCTATGCTCAGAGGGAAAGATGGTCTGGTGCCTCCTCAGAAGACCTGGACCTCTATGACTACCTCATGTGCTACAGATTGCCCAGCAAGTTCATGGTGAAACAGAACTCTTTGGAGTGTGTAAGGGGTTAAAACGAACCAAAAAAGCCCTCTTACTGAAATGTTAAGCAAAACAGAAATTTGCCTTCTTAAACTGTACCCAGAGATGGTTAAAATAGAAAAATTACACGTGCCTGGGGCTTCCTCCAGCCCCCTACAGGCTAATCTGTCCCTCGCTGTCCTCCATCTGGATTATCCGGGTAATTCGGCCAGTCAGCGCAGGCATATTCTGGCCGCACACACTACCCCGTTGTGCTCACGGCTGTGCAGGTGCAAAATGATCCAGGCGACCGGAGCATGACTGGGCATGGGCACTACGCCCCTAACTGGCTGTAGTTCTGGCATCCATAGTTTTTATGTCCCTGAAAGCTTAAGACCTTCAGAACTGCTGAAATGCAATGATGTGTCAGCTTGTTAAAGAGATTCTGAAGTCTCTTTTTTTCCCAGATTTTCTCATATAATCCTGTTAAGTATTAATGCCCATGTGAAATCGCTGCATCCCGCAGCAGATGACTGATTTATTATAGAGAAAGATTATGCTGCCCTGGAGAGGCAGAACTTTGCGCTGTAGCTGTGCCTCTCCGCAATCAATCTCCGTGGATCTCCGCCTACTCCCCGCCCCTCTCAGGGAAAGAAGACTGAAAGGGGCAGGGAGAGGCGGCAATCCGCAGAGATTGACTGCGGAGGAGGCAGAGCTACAGTGTAAAGCTCTGCCTCTTCTAGGAAGTAAAGCCCTGCGAGCCCGGGAGCTTTGCAGGGCTATCTCTCTGTAATAAATCAGTCCTCTGCCGCGGGGATGTGGCAATTTCACTTGAGCATTGACTCTTAACAGAATTATGTAAGAAAATCAGGAAAAAAGAAAGACTTCAGAGTCTCTTTAATCTGTTTTAAGAAGGCAAATTTTTTTTTTTAGCATAGCATTTTAGTGAGAGGGCTTTTTTGGTCCTTTTTAGCTCATTACACACTCCTAGAAGTTCTGGTTCACCATAAGCTTGCTGGGCAATCTGTTACACTGGATGTTTCAAGTCCCACCTCATAGAGCCATATTAACCACTTGATGACCACAGCGCTAACCCCCCTAAAGACCAGGCCATTTTCTACTGTACTGGGCTGTGCAGGCTTTCCAGCCTCCTGCACAGCCCAGCTTGGGAGCCCAGCAATCGGACTCACCTCCTTTTTTTGTCCCTAAGGGGAGGGGTCCGATCGCTGCAGCACTTTTTTTTTTCTTCGGCCTCTTTGAGGCTCTCTCTCTCCCTCCCTTCTCCCTCCCCTTCCCTCCTCCCCTCCGGTGCTTGATTTGGAACAGGACGGCGATCCGTCCTGTTCCGCCTCTCATAGGCATCAGCCTATGAGAGGACGGCGCTCCCCGGCCAATCAGAGGCCAGGGATCGCCGATCTCGTACAGCACTGCTGGAGACTGCAGCGCTGTATGCTTGTAAACAAAAGGGATTTCTTTCCCCTTACGTTTACAAGCAGATTCACAGAACACCATTCCGTGAACGGAACTCCGCTCCACTCCGTGAACGCATGCGCGCGGCCGTTCCCTGGGAAATTGCAGCCCCAGGACTTGACGCCAATTAGGCGATAGGCGGTCCTGGGGCTGCCGCCGCGTTCACGCCCATTGGTGTGAGGCGGTCCTTAACCACTTGAGGACCGTGGGCTTTACCCCCCTTAAGGACCAGGCACTTTTTTTCCATTCAGACCACTGCAGCTTTCACGGTTTATTGCTTGCTCATACAACCTACCACCTAAATGAATTTTGGCTCCTTTTCTTGTCACTAATAAAGCTTTCTTTTGGTGCTATTTGATTGCTGCTGCGATTTTTACTTTTTATTATATTCATCAAAAAAGACATGAATTTTGTCAAAAAAATTATTTTTTTCAACTTTCTGTGCTGACATTTTTCAAATAAAGTAAAATTTCTGTATACATGCAGCACGAAAAATGTGGACAAACATGTTTTTGATTAAAAAAACCCCATTCAGCCTATATTTATTGGTTTGGGTAAAAGTTATAGCGTTTACAAACTATGGTGCAAAAAGTGAATTTTCCCATTTTCCAGCATCTCTGCCTTTTCTGACCACCTGTCATGTTTCATGAGGGGCTAGAATTCCAGGATAGTATAAATACCCCCCAAATGACCCCATTTTGGAAAGAAGACATCCCAAAGTATTCACTGAGAGGCATAGTGAGTTCATAGAAGATATTATTTTTTGTCACAAGTAAGCGGAAAATGACACTTTGTGACAAAAAAAAAAAAAAGTTTCCATTTCTTCTAACTTGCGACAAAAAAAAAAATGAAATCTGCCACGGACTCACCATGCCCCTCTCTGAATACCTTGAAGTGTCTACTTTCCAAAATGGGGTCATTTGTGGGGTGTGTTTACTATCCTGACATTTTGGGGGGTGCTAAATTGTAAGCACCCCTGTAAAGCCTAAAGGTGCTCATTGGACTTTGGGCCCCTTAGCGCAGTTAGGCTGCAAAAAAGTGCCACACATGTGGTATTGCCGTACTCAGGAGAAGTAGTATAATGTGTTTTGGGGTGTATTTTTACACATACCCATGCTGGGTGGGAGAAATATCTCTGTAAATGACAATTGTTTGATTTTTTTTTACACACAATTGTCCATTTACAGAGATATTTCTCCCACTCAGCATGGGTATGTGTAAAAATACACCCCAAAACACATTATACTACTTCTCCTGAGTACGGTGATACCACATGTGTGGCACTTTTTTGCACCCTAACTGCGCTAAGGGGCCCAAAGTCCAATGAGTACCTTTAGGATTTCACAGGTCATTTTTGTTTCAAGACTACTCACGGTTTAGGGCCCCTAAAATGCCAGGGCAGTATAGGAACCCCACTAATGACCCCATTTTAGAAAGAAGACACCCCAAGGTATTCCGTTAGGAGTATGGTGAGTTCATAGAAGATTTTATTTTTTGTCACAAGTTAGTGAAAAATGACTTTGTGAAAAAAAAACAATAAAAATAACAATAAAAATTTTATTTTTTTGTCACTTTGTGGGGTTCCTATACCGCCCTGGCATTTTACTGGCCCAAAACCGTGAGTAGTCTGGAAACCAAATGTCTCAAAATGACTGTTCAGGGGTATAAGCATCTGCAAATTTTGATGACAGGTGGTCTATGAGGGGGCGAATTTTGTGGAACCGGTCATAAGCAGGGTGGCCTTTTAGATGACAGGTTGTATTGGGCCTGATCTGATGGATAGGAGTGCTAGGGGGGTGACAGGAGGTGATTGATGGGTGTCTCAGGGGGTGGTTAGAGGGGAAAATAGATGCAATCAATGCACTGGGGAGGTGATCGGAAGGGAGTCTGAGGGGGATCTTAGGGTTTGGCTGAATGATCAGGAGCCCACACGGGGCAAATTAGGGCCTGATCTGATGGGTAGGTGTGCTAGGGGGTGACAGGAGGTGATTGATGGGTGTCTCAAGGTGTGATTAGAGGGGGGAATAGATGCAAGCAATGCACTGGCGAGGTGATCAGGGCTGGGGTCTGAGGGCGTTCTGAGGGTGTGGGCGGGTGATTGAGTGCCCTAGGGGCAGATAGGGGTCTAATCTGATAGGTAGCAGTGACAGGGGGTGATTAATGGGAAATTAATGGGTGTTTAGGGTAGAGAACAGATGTAAACACTGCACTTGGGAGGTGATCTGACGTTGGATCTGCGGGCGATCTATTGGTGTGGGTGGGTGATCAGATTGCCCGCAAGGGGCAGGTTAGGGGCTGATTGATGGGTGGCAGTGACAGGAGGTGATTGATGAGTGGCAGTGACGGGGGTGATTGATGGGTGATTGACAGGTGATCAGTGGGTTATTACAGGGAAGAACAGATGTTGGGGGCCCTGGGGCGCCCCTTAGTCTAATAGCAATTAGTGTGTGACGGCTGGGGTGGGAGGGATGGAGGGGCGCACTTTGCTGTCTCAGCCTTGGGTGCTGAAGGACCTTGTCCTGGCTCTCTCTGGATAAGTATCTATTGTTATATGAAGGAATCAAGACACGCTGGAAAAGCAATTCTACACAATGATGGAGTTCTTGTAAGAAATATGTATGCATCAAGGGGTACCTCCAGATGATATTGCTCACATTAGAGGGAGCTTGGCCAACACAGTCTCTAGGAAAGTGGCACATGCTATAATAATGTTGACAGATTTAGAAGAAAATCTTCGCAAGATTAATCTTGAATTTTACCTACCATACCTCCATTTCTCACATCTGCTTTTTTGTGAGTGAATGATTGCTATGCTTGCAAAATTAATCATTTTCTAGTAAACAGTTTAGTATTTTGATTCAGTGTCGGCAGTATGTTTTAAATTAAGCAATGGGCAATAGCCTGTTACCTTTCCAACTGAGTTTTCTCCAAGGAGATAATTTTTCACCTTGAAAAGCACATTTTTGGTACTACGCCATTGAAAGATTACTAAAAAGTGGGTAAAGGGGTAATATTAAACTCATTTTGAGTAATTTCTTGCTTGGTGGGAGTCTTAAAGGTATTTTATTGATAAGGTTTGAAAATATTTACTTGGAGAAAACTCAGGAGAAAAGTTAATAGGATATGGCCCAATGCACCTATTCCTGAAAGAGTCCTTCCTGTTGGCTGTTGCTGTCTTTTTTAACTGGCCCATCAATTATGCAGGAAGTGCTGGGGCCGTCCTGATGCATGCAGTAGTCGGTCGCCGCTGGTTTAGGGGGAACTATACTAGCTATCTATACTGGGACAACTAAGCTTCCTATACAGGGGCAACTAAGCTACCTATACAGGGACAAGTATACTACCTATACTGGGGGCATCTATACTAGCTTTCTATACTGGGGGCAACTATAATACCTATACTGGGGGCAACTATACAACCTATACAAGGGCAAATATACTACGTATACTGGGGCAACTATACTAGCTATCTATACTGGGGGCAACTCTACTAGCTATCTATACTGGGGCAACTATACTACCTATACTGGGGCATCTGTACTAACTACCTATACTGAGGCAACTATGCTACCTATACTGGGGC
This sequence comes from Hyperolius riggenbachi, assembly GCF_040937935.1. NCBI lineage: Eukaryota > Metazoa > Chordata > Amphibia > Anura > Hyperoliidae > Hyperolius > Hyperolius riggenbachi. The sequence continues at coordinate 146,052,322 of NC_090646.1, read as the reverse complement.
AAGTATATTACCTCTACTGGGGCAACTATACTAGCTACCTGCCTATACTGGGGCAACTATACTACCTATACTGGGGGCAACTATACTAGCTACCTATACTTGGGGCAACTATACTACCCCGACTGGGGGCAACTATAGCTGGCTACCCTATACAGGGGGCACCTATACCTGGCGGACTACCTATTCTGAGGGTTTTCGGGTGCTGTACCATCATTCCAAATTGGGTGGGCATCCTCACAAGTTTGCTTCAGGCAGCAAAAAGTCTACAACCAGCCCTGGATATAGGGGATACAGTGCAAGGACCACTATAATGGGGACACTACACAGGGACCACTACAGGGAGTCACAGCACAGTAGCAGTTACAAGAGGGGCACAGCATGGGGGCACACAGTAAAGGGACTACTATAAGGGGACATTACATATAAAGATTCACTAAGGGGAACACTAAGCGCTCGTTCCCATGAAACAATGCAGAGCCGTGCGCTATGCCCTATGTGGAGCTGCTCAAATCCAGAACTAGGAGATACCCGGAAAGTTGCTATCTTGATATCTCCCAGTAAACCTGTGCGGGGTGTGCAGGGTAGGCGGGGGGGGGGGGGGGGGGGGTCAATCTTACCTGTCTGACGTCTTCTTTGTCCGTCCCTCCGCGCCTTCTACGATGCGCTCCACGTGCGTCACGTGATTACAAACACTTCCTCCTTCAACCCGGAAGGAGGAAGTGTTTGTAATCACGTGACCACTGCTTGGACCGCATCGTGGGAGGCGCCGAGGGACGGACGGAAGAAGAAGTCAGACAGGTAAGATTGACCCCCCCGCCCACCTCGCACATGTAACTGGGAGATATCCGAATAAAACTATCAGGATGTCTCCCGGTTCCGGAATTGAGCAGCTCTAGCCCTATGCACTCAGGATTTGAATACACTAGGCGGTGCGTCAAAGGTTACGTTTTGCTGCATATGTGTTAGTGCGTTTTTTTTGTCATAATGAAGTGCGTTTTGAGTGTGTTTGTGTTTCATACATGCATTTTGCACATGCATTTTGCTTGCGTTTTACTGCGTTTTGCACATATGAATGGCAAGTGTGGTTTTGTGCGTTTCGTATACTGGATAGTTTAATGGTTAAGTGGTGGCTGGAAAGTGTAATGGTTAAGGGCTCTGCCTCTCGCAGGTGACCAAGGTTCGAATCTTTGCTCTGGCTGTTCAATAAGACAGTAGGAGACCTTGGGCAAGTCTCCCTAACACTGCTATTGCCTATAGAGCGTGTCCTAGTGGCTGCAGCTCTGGCGCTTTGAGTCCACCAGGAGAAAAGCGTGATATAAATGTTCTGTGTTTTGAATGTATGCGTTTTTGATATGCGTTTTATGCAAATGTTTTGGAATGTGGCTAGTATAAAAACACATTTTCGTCCTCTCTCACCACTAGGAAATTAACAGGAAACGAAAATACATTATCAAACTTATTTTTTTATATAAAAACGTATAAAAAGGGCAATAAAAACGAAATAAGAAGCTATACCTGTGTGTCACCATTGACATACATTGTGTGCATTTTAAATGCGTTTTGGAAAAATATGCAGCAAGTTTTAAAAAAAAATCACATTGCAAAACGCAAACAAATGCATTTTTTCATGTGGCAATTGACTTACAATATGCGCGTTAATGCTAGTGTTTTAATTAATGCCAGTGTTTCTGCTGTGTGTTCCTACTGTCGGTGTCAGTCGGTGCAGCTTGGTAGGATGCGCTACCATTTATTTTCTACTTTGCATAATATTTCCAAATAATATATTGTTGCCATTCAAAATACTAGGAAGATCATTTAAATGTTGTGATAGCCAGGACAAATGGGCAAATAAAATATGTGTTTTTGTCTACAGTAGCATTGTTTATTTTAAAACTATAGGGAATAGAATGTGAGAAATAGTGATTTTTTTCATTTTTCCTTGTTTTTCCTTTAAAAATGAATAGAAAATAAAGTAATAACTGCAAACAAGTATCACCCCCAAAAAGCCTAATTTGCAGTGAAAAAAATAAGATATAGATCATCTAAGTGTGATAAGCAGTGATAAAGTTATGGCTAAATGAATGGGAATAGGAAATTGCTTCATTACTGCAGCTAGTTGGTCAGCTGACCTGCAGGGGAGGGACGGTTGCCTGGCACATGCAGCTGTGAGACTGGCCATGAGACTAGCCATGAGATTGGCCGTGAGACTGGCTGTGAGACTTGCCGTGAGACTTGCCGTGAGACTTGCCGTGAGACTGGCAGTTGATAAAGCAGTTAAGAATGGCAGTTGGTCCTCATTCACATGCAAGCCATCGATCAGGAAACATCTCAACGGATTTTCTCCTGCTTCTTTGGTTTTCAGTGAATATTTGTGACTTCCAGTCGATTTTTTTTACTCCAAAGTGACATTTCTAGTGACTCACTATCAACCAGTGACATTTTTAACCAGTTTTGGTCATTTTTGCCCAAGATGAGTGCCAGACAAGACACCGAGAGGTAAGTGGAGCCACCAGAGGCCATCAGAGAGCTGTAGGGGGATGGAAAACCAGTGAGGAGAGCCCTGCTACTAATTTTGGGCTGCATGGGGGCCTTTTATTGCCGGATTGTGGGATATTCATCTTTTGGTGACATGTGGAGTAGGTAGGCCTTAGGACTAGCTTTCTCCTTGGTGACAGTTGTAGTAGCCTAGGTAGGGCTTAGGCCTAGCATCAGAGCTAGATCATCCAAAATGTAAACCTAGGCAGTTGCCTAGGGCATGGGGAGAGTCTAGGGGCCTGGTGGATGCTAGCCCCCATCAAATCTTACTAAAAAAAAAACAGGTGACCATCTGCGGTGTGTAAAAACAGCTATCTTGCCAAGGGCCCAGTGGCGTAGCTAAGGATCTTTAGGCCTCAGTGCAAGTTTTACATGGGGCCTGCCAAGCATTCAACAACATAACAATTCTTATCTGCAACAATACCTGGCAAGGGCATCCACAGTGTAAGAGGTGTAAGCAGAGGAGGGGGACAGTTCATTAATGATCACCACTAGTCAAGGCATCTATAGAAGTGATCATTAACAGCATAGCACCTTAGAAGGGCAAATACTGTGGATGAGGGAGGGCCCCTCTGGTCCTGGGCCCCCCTATTGCTACGCCACTGCTAGAGCCCCATTTCATCTAAATGTATTTCTGGTTACATCAAAAACGCAGGAAAAATCATTATATGTTTTTATGACAATGTGATACATGCAATGTTAATCTTAGACTTTATAGTCTCTGTGAGAGCTCGTTCACATTAGAGACGTTTTTGTCATTTTTTAAACGATTTAGCGACGTTTCTTGCTGATTATTGCGGACATTTTTCGGCAGAAGGGCATAAGCGTCCACATGCAGCGAAGTTTCTTGCGGGTTATTGCGGACATTTTTCGGCAGAAGGGCATAAGCGTCCGCATGCAGCGAAGTTTCTTGCGGGTTATTGCGGACATTTTTCGGCATAAGGGCATAAGCGTCCGCATGCAGCAAAGTTTCTTGCGGATTATTGTGGACATTTTTCGGCAGAAGGGCATAAGCGTCTGCATTTAGCGACGTTTCTTGTGGGTTATTGCAGACACTTTTCTGCATAAGGGCATAAGCATCCGCATGCAGCGAAGTTTCTTGCGGGTTATTGCGGACATTTTTCCACATAAGAGCATAAGCGTCCGCATGCAGCAAAGTTTCTTGCGGATTATCGCGGACATTTTTCCACATAAGAGCATAAGCGTCCGCATTTAGCGACGTTTCTTGCGGGTTATTGCAGACACTTTTCCACATAAGGGCATAAGCATCCGCATGCAGTGAAGTTTCTTGCGGATTATTGCGGACATTTTTCCTCATAAGGGCATAAGCGTCCGCATGCAGCGAAGTTTCTTGCGGATTATTGCGGACATTTTTCCACATAAGGGCATAAGCATCCGCATACTTCAATTTTTGATGCTGGTCGAAAACGCAAATATTTCTGAAGATTTTCGCGAAAATTCGCCGAATTCAAAAACGGGATTTTCGATGCGAAAATGACTTGGGCGAAAATTCGCAAGCAGCACTACTTCAGATGCCCATAAACGATACAATTTTAGCAATCGATCTTCCAATAGACAGGGTTTGGATAGTGTTGATGGTGCCAATCGAAAAAAAATTTTCAATTAATAAATCATTTAATTGATCTATTTTGTGGATCGATTCTATTTAAAATGATCAGATTGGTTATATTTTGTATCCCATGTATGGGGCCAATCAATTCCTTCTAAACGATTTGTTCTGGTCACAATTATGGAATTGGAAGGTCGACCATTCGCTAAAATGATATCGTCATTGGGCACCTAAACTGCTTTCTACTTAAGTTGGGTCGGCTGTAGGTGAGGAGACGCCGGTGTAGGCAGAACTCTGATCTCTTCACACGGCTTTATGTTTAGGGATGAGCTCAAAGTAATTGTTGTATCCAAAGTATTTTTTGCATCAAAATTTATATTTTCACCTGGTGCAAAATTTTCGAAAAAAATGATAGCCAACAAATGTATGTTATATGAAGGTGTTTTCTCATATCTATTGAATTAATTTAGCAACAATTTGCATGTCCATGTATTTTCACATATATTCTCATCTGTGCGCAAATGACATCATCATGAGAGACAAAATCGGTGGGGACTGGAGTGGGTGCAACAGAGGAATAGAAGGTTGAAGAAGCAGAGACTGGGGTAAAGGAGGGAATGGGGGGAGAGAAGGAGGACAGAGAGAAAAGCAGATGGAAAGCTGCATGCAAAAATCAAGAGTGTGTGGAAGACATGGTTCAGCAATCTGCTATATTGGATAAATAAAAAAGGCATCAATAAACAATCACTTTTCATCTTCTCTGGCTCAACACTAGGAAATTAACAGGAAACGAAAATACATTATCAAACTTGTTTTTTTATATAAAAACGCATAAAAAAGGCAATAAAAACGAATTAAGAAGCTATACCTGTGTGTCACCATTGACATACATTGTGTGCGTTTTAAATGCGTTTTGGAAAAATATGCAGCAAGTTTTAAAAAAAAAGCACATTGCAAAACGCAAACAAAGGCGTTTTTTCATGCGGCAATTGACTTACATTATGCGCGTTAATGCTAGTGTTTTACGTAATGCTAGCATTTCTGCTGTGTGTTCCTACCGTCGGTGTCAGTCGGTGCAGCTTGGTAAGATGCGCTACCATTTATTTTCTACTTTGCATGATATTTCCAAATAATATATTGTTGCCATTCAAAATACTAGGAAGATCATTTAAATGTTGTGATAGCCAGGACAAATGGGCAAATAAAATATGTGTTTTTTGTCTACAGTAGCATTGTTTATTTTAAAACTATAGGGAATAGAATGTGAGAAATAGTGAATTTTTTCATTTTTTCCTTGTTTTTTCTTTAAAAATGAATAGAAAATAAAGTAATAACTGCAAACAAGTATCACCCCCAAAAAGCCTAATTTGCAGTGAAAAAAATAAGATATAGATCATCTAAGTGTGATAAGCAGTGATAAAGTTATGGCTAAATGAATGGGAATAGGAAATTGCTACATTACTGCAGCTAGTTGGTCAGCTGACCTGCAGGGGAGGGACAGTTGCCTGGCACATGCAGCCGTGAGACTGGCCATGAGATTGGCTGTGAGACTGGCCATGAGATTGGCAGTGAGACTTGCCGTGAGACTGGCAGTTGATAAAGCAGTTGAGAATGGCAGTTGGTCCTCATTCACATGCAAGCCATCGATCAGGAGACATCTCAACGGATTTTCTCCTGCTTCTTTGGTTTTCAGTGAATATTTGTGACTTCCAGTCGATTTTTTTTACTCCAAAGCGACATTTCTAGTGACTCACTATCAACCAGTGACATTTTTAACCAGTTTTGGTCATTTTTGCCCAAGATGAGTGCCAGACAAGACACCGAGAGGTAAGTGGAGCCACCAGAGGCCATCAGAGAGCTTTAGGGGGATGGAAAACCAGTGAGGAGTGCCCTGCTACTAATTCTGGGCTGCATGGGGGCCTTTTATTGCCGGATTGTGGGATATTCATCTTTTGGTGACATGTGGAGTAGGTAGGCCTTAGGACTAGCTTTCTCCTTGGTGACAGTTGTAGTAGCCTAGGTAGGGCTTAGGCCTAGCATCAGAGCTAGATCATCCAAAATGTAAACCTAGGCAGTTGCCTAGGGCATGGGGAGAGTCTAGGGGCCTGGTGGATGCTAGCCCCCATCAAATCTTACTAAAAAAAAGCCAGGTGACCATCTGCGGTGTGTAAAAACAGCTATCTTGCCAAGGGCCCAGTGGCGTAGCTAAGGATCTTTAGGCCTCAGTGCAAGTTTTACATGGGGCCTGCCAAGCATTCAACAACATAACAATTCTTATCTGCAACAATACCTGGCAAGGGCATCCACAGTGTAAGAGGTGTAAGCAGAGGAGGGGGACAGTTCATTAATGATCACCACTAGTCAAGGCATCTATTCTATAGAAGTGATCAGTAACAGCATAGCACCTTAGAAGAGCAAATACTGTGGATTACCACTAGTCAAGGCATCTATAGAAGTGATCAGTAACAGCATAGCACCTTAGAAGGGCAAATACTGTGGATGAGGGAGGGCCCCCAGTGGTCTCCTCTGGTCTTGGGCCCCAGTGCAGTCGCAGCCCTTTTCACCCCCTATTGCTACGCCACTGCTAGGGCCCCATTTCATCTAAATGTATTTCTGGTTATATCAAAAACACTGGAAAAATCATGATATGTTTGTATGACAATGTGATACATGCAATGTTAATGTTAGACTTTCTAGTCTCTGTGAGAGCGCGTTCACACTAGAGGCATTTTTGCCATTTTTTAAGCGCTGGCGATTTTCAAAACCGCCCTGAAAGCGCTTGTGCAATGATTCCCTATGGGACAGTTCACATCTGAGCGGTTAATTTCCGATCCGCTCAGAAAAGCGGTGCCTGTACCATTTTGCGATTTTGCCTCAATGGAAGGTATAGGAAAAACGCAAACGCTCACAATATCGCTTTGTGCAGCAATTGCGTGAGGTTTCTGAGAATAAATACATTGTATTTATTGTTTTCCGGGTCAAAGAGTTGACTTCCTGACTTACGTCAGGAAGTGAAAAAACGCAGTCGCTGTGCAAAAGCAAAATCGCTTAACAAAAACGTCCAACGTACGTCCGTATCAAAAAAAGGCCAACGCGAATGGCCACATGGACAGAACACAATGTGAACAAGGCCTAAAGGAAATGTAGAAATGTATGTACTAAACTTTGGCAACAGTCATGAAATGCCCAGCGGTGACACAACAAATATAACAGCTGTAACCAGTATTCACACACATAACAGTGCACATAACATGCATATCTGTTCATTACACCAAAGCATCAGTCATGTATGGAGGTTTTACACCACGCCCCCTCTGCTGTGGCCTGCACCCCCCCCCCCCCCCATTTCTAATTGCCCCTCTGCTGTAACCTGCAATCTCCCCCTCCATATTTTACAAGTATCATGTAGTATAAAGATAAGAGGAGGGGGATTTTGCTGTAGAATAAAATAGCAATCAACCAAACAAATCTAATATGACTTCAGATCAGTGATGAGCGAAAATGCAAAAATTATTTTCGCGTTCATTTTCGCCTAATGCCCGTTATTTTTGCGTTAAATTCGTAGTTCATCGCGTATGTATTTCTGCATAGTCGTAGTACCAATATGTGAAGCTTTGCCACGCATGTATTAGCGGATTATTGCGGACATTTTTCCGCATAAGAGCATAAGCGTCCGCATTTAGCGATGTTTCTTGCGGATTATTGCGGACATTTTTCCGCATAAGGGCCTAAGCCTCCACATGCAGCAAAATTTCTTGCGGATTATTGCGGACATTTTTCCGCATAAGGGCATAAGCGTCCGCATACTTCAATTTTCGATGCTGGTATAAAACGCAAATATTTCTGAAGATTTTCGCTGAAATTCGCCGAATCCAAAAACGGGATTTTCGATGTGAAAATGACTTGGGCGAAAATTCGCAAGCAACGCTGCTTTAGATGCCCATAAACGATACAATTTTAGCAATCGATCTTCCAATAGACAGGGTTTGGATAGTGTTGATGGTGCCAATCGAAAAAAAATGTTCAATTAATAAATCATTTAATTGATCTATTTTGTGGATCGATTCTATTTAAAATGAGTGAGATAAGTGATGGATCAATGAGGATCCTCCATGGTGAGGGAGGCTTCCCATTGGTCTATTGCAATTGAATGGGATCCTCATAATGCTTCTCCCCTGTAGTGGCCCCGAGGGGCAGTGGCAGCCGTGGTGGGGGACTACCGTATATCCTCGAGTATAAGCCGAGTTTTTGAGGCCAAAAAAGTGGCCCAAAAGTGGGGGTCTCGGCTTATACTCGAGTGCCCACCTCCCCGAGTGCACCTTCCTTCCGCAGAGTGTAAAAATAAAAAAGCTGAGCAGCGCTAATGGTTGATTAACTTCCCCCTCCCGCTCGCCGCAATGTATACAGTAACCCGCATGTCCTCCTCCCCGCTATGTGTAAAGTGCTGTAATCCATGTGACAGTCTCTCCCTGGCAGACTGGAGTGTGTTGCCAACCTTGGAATTGTCCTCCGTGTCCCCCGAGTGTCACCATATGCAGCGCAGCTTTGAGTAACTTTGATCCGCGCTGTGTTCGGATGCCTCTTCCTGCCTGTCGCAGGCTCGTTGCTATGACTCAATCACGTGCACCACGTGCGGCGTCATAGCAACAAGCCTGCGACAGGCAGGAAGAGGCATCCGAACACAGCGCGGATCACTGTGAGTTACTCAAAGCTGCGCTGCATATGGTGACACTTGGGGGACACGGAGGACAATTCCAAGGTTGGCAACACACTCCAGTCTGCCAGGGAGAGACTGTCACATGGATTACAGCACTTTACACATAGCGGGGAGGAGGACATGCGGGTTACTGTACACATTGCGGCGAGCGGGAGGGGGAACCATTAGCGCTGCTCAGCTTTTTTTTTTTTTTTTTTACACTCTGCGGAAGGAAGGTGCACTCGGGGAGGTGGGCACTCAAGTTACACATAGCGGGGGAGAGGGGCATGTGGGTTACTGTACTCATTGCGGCAAACGGGAAGGGGGCACAGATTACTGTACACATAGCCACGAGCAGGAGGGGAGGGGGGAGTTATGTGATCATTAGTGCTGCTCAGCTTTTTTTTCCCTTTTTTTACACATTGCGGTGGGGGAGTGCAGGGGGGCACGCTGCCATTAGTGATAGCTTTTAACGCAGAACTCAGTACTTTCTCTCTGCTCTATAAGATACGCACCTTAAGATAGTAAAGAAAAACAATTCTTTGTTACAGCTGATACAAAATCCTGCAATACATCTGCAGTGCGTCTACTTCCTGCTTTCATGGAAGCAGACATATTAACATCCTGTGCTTTCAAATGAGCTTATTTACCTTGACAGGTGACACAGGAGAGTTCAAATTACAATTTGTGATTAGACAGATGAGGAGGAGGAATTATTTTTATTATTAATGCTGCTGCATTTCCTACCCTCGGCCTATACTCGGATCAATCATTTTTTCCAGGATTTTTTGGTAAAAGTTGGGGGGTCGGCCTATACTCGAGTCGGCTTATACTCGAGTATATACGGTAAATGGCAGTGACAGCGGGAGATCACATGCACAATGGTGCGTAATGTGACACTGCAACGGGGCACAATGCATTAAATCAATATGCACTGTAAATGTAAAATTGTGCATCCGGTGCAGTGCGAACCCAGCCAAAGTTTAATGCAATTAATGGCCTCAATTCACTAAGATCATGCTGGAGATAATAAGGCAAGAGAAAACTTGCCACCACACAGTGAGAGAGTTATCTTATCTCTTCATTCCTTAAGTTACCTACTCTGTAGTTAAGTTACCTCCTCTGTAGTTATGTTCAACTTTAACTTTAAAATTCTGGAGTTATTTTAAGGATTGAAGACTTAACATAAAGACAGAAGAAGAGTTAACTTTAGGTTTGCCTGAGATAAAATGTTTCCTGAATACTACATGCCTCATCACCATGGTAACAACTCTAGAAGAGTTATTAAAGACAGGAGATAAGCTTAGTGAATTGAGGCCAATGTAATCATAAGTGTAGTAAACTGTGGCCACTGGGTAATAGTATAAGGCCAATAATACTAAAATATTGTAGTATATTTAGTTAGCGTATATGGCATGTGAACATCTATGTGTACAGTGCTGCCCATAATTATTCATACCCCAATAAAGGCTTTTCTATTGATTATTGAGAAGGGTATGAATAATTTTGGACAGTAATGCCTTTTGTACATCGTCTTTTGGGAGACACCTATGTCATTTCCTGTCAAAAAATTACTTGCTGGTTGAATAAAAGTAACTTTAAGTCAAAATTTGCCAGGGGTATGAATAATTATGGGCAGCACTGTAAGTACACTTTATTAGATTATAAGATTTAGCTTCAGCTCCACTAGCTCCGGGTGCAATGCGGTTTTCCAGGTAACGTGTGCGTTCATATGCAATGTACACACGCATTGCCCAGAGCTGTGCTATGTATGTTAATGGACATTATCACAGGAATGCTTTAACTTACACTGTGTATTTTACATCTTTTCCTACAGAGCAAACACCATCAGCTTCTCTCCCTCTGATTCCCAGGATGGGAGCGTCATGACTGATGGGTCTGGATCCTCCCCAGACTCTGACTTTGCAGTGCCTGCAGTGCCTATCTATTATGCACCTGTGCCAACTGCAAATGAGAGTTTCACCATCCACACACTCTCCATGGCACAGGTTGCAGAGGCCTTGGATGGGGTTGATGAAACAACTCCATCACCCACCAGTGATCTGACTGCACCAGCTGCAGCAGTCCCATCCAACCCTGCACAGCTTTTAGATAGGCCTGCAGAGACACCTACACCACCAGGCAAAGTCGTTTCTGAATCTGAGTCTGCCAGCACACTCAGAACACCTGAGACTCCGAGTCCCATTGTGTCATCTGAGTCTCCCAGCTCACTCAGTACACATGAGTCTCCGAGTCCCATTGTGTCATCTGAGTCTGCCAGCTCACTCAGAACACAGGAGCCTCCAGACCCATTCAGAACACCTGACAATCCCATCCGAATCAGACAGAGAGGACCTCGCATTGCCTCTCCACTCATCACTCCTGGAAACGAGGATGTGCCGTACAGGAGTGTGAAGTGGGAGAGTGTGACAGACACCGACCAACCAGCCAGAGCCCGTCCATCAGATCCTCAGAAGCCAGTCACCATCACAAGAGAGATGAGGAGAGCCTTCCACAAGCTCCTTGGTGAGATATTTAACCTGTTTAACCGTTAGAAAAACCATTATCTTCATTACAGCAAAGCCATTTCTATAACATACCACGATTCTCATAGTTTACCATTTTGTCTCACACAGATGACCGCGCCATTGAAATCTTCCTGGAACATGATGGGTGCAAAAGAGTTTCAGACAAGGTAAATATTAGCAAATGTACCATAGAAGTCTTGGTTTGTCTATCAGTAAAAGCTAATTGTCTCTGTATTTGTGTTTCCCATTACAGTACCTGCTTGCCATGGTGCTCGTCTACTTCAGCAGAGCTGGCCTCTCCATTGCCGAATACAACATCCAGAACTTCTACGCTGCTCTGTAAGTATATGATGTTTTCTTCTCATGCATATTTTCACATAGCTGACAGTAGAGGGGTAACTTATATCGGGGGGCTCAATGACAGCCTCCTTCTCTCTTCTGCCATGGGTCTGGTAGCATATAGATATACAGTATATAGTTAGCAATACAAATAGGTATGTTTTTATAGCACATTCTTATTATTCCATCATTTTTTCAGGTTCCTGGCCAACCAGATGGAAGAAGACATCCCTTTCTATTACTCCATCTTCCTGTTCGCCGACTGGTACTTCAGCAGCGAAGAAGACTTCAAGGAGGCCACGAAGACCCTCTTTAGACGGATGAGATTCCGGGCCTGGGTCAGTCGTGAGGAGTGCCGCCATGTAAGTAAAAAAAAATAAAAAATCCTAAACACTAATCTGTCACCACTCAGCTCTACCTCTAGAGCCCGGCATCTCTTCCTGCACTCATCTAATCACCCAATGCAGGAGATGCCGGGCACTAGGGGAAAAACTAAGTGGTGACAGGAGGACACACATTGCTGGACTATGTCGGAGCAGGTGACATTATCATGGCGTCCACCGTACTCTGCATAATGTCAGCTGGGGGGGGACAGGACAGGACACAGGATGGAGAGAGAGGGGGAAACCACTAAACAGCAGGGAAGCTCTATTCAGGTTTCCTTTAGCCTGTATCTCTGGGAACAGAATGTGGGTACCCCATAGAGTTTTAAGGTTAGGTGTGGGGGGTAAAAGTTAGGCATGCGGGGGGGGGGGGGGGGGTACTTAAAGCAGATCTCCAGCCTAAAATTAAAATCCAGCAGCCTTACTTTAAATGAGTGATAGTTACCTGTGCTTCCTTGTCCTTCAAAGCCATCCTGAAGACCCCTAATCACCCGACTATCACCTAATCACCTGGATATTTTTGGATATTTTATAAACGTGAAGTACTGCTTTTATTTAAAATCGATAAACAAAATTGCACTCACATTTTAAAAAAGATTCATTAGTTTATTTTATAAACGTCTAACATGTATGTTTGTTTAATTCCCTTAGGTCATGAAGAGACTGAGTCATCGGGGATGGAGAAGAAAGAGAATGAATCATCATGGCCTGGCCCATCGGGATTTCAGGATCACCACAGAGGAATGCACTGCTATGGAACCAGGGAGCGGATATGTCTGTGACCAGTGTTCTAGGTCCAGGCCCCGCTCCTGGTGTTGCATCATGCAGTGATAGTTACCTCCTGCCAGAGTAGTTGCAGCTCCTGTCATCTCCATCCATGTCCTGCAACTCTTTCCATCCTGTCCAGCGACTTCCATCACCTGCATTGAAGTGATTCATGCAGGCTCTGACATGGAATCCACCATCAACCACCTCATACAGCTCCTTCCTTCTCATGCAGCTCCTGCAAATTCATCCATCTGCTGAAGTTTTTGCTGTCATCTGCTTTTAATATCTTTTTGCCACAGTGTCTGTCAGAGTTTCCATCTCCTCCGGCTCCTGGCTTTTCCTACATTCTTACTCATTTCCTGCAGTACCTGTCATCACCTGCAGTGAGCGACTTCTGCAGCCATTAGCTGCAGCTCCTATCTTTTCCTGCAGTGCCTGTCATCATCTGCAGTGAGCGACTTCTGCAGCTATCACCTGCAGCTCCTATCTTTACCTGCAGTGGCTCCTCTACTGCAGCGAGCGACTCTTACAAATCATTTCCTGCAGTGCCTGTCATCTCTTGCAGTGATCTTCCCCTTTAATTTATTTCCTGCAGTGACTTCTCTACTGCAGTGAGCGACTCATTCAATTAATTTCCTGCTGTGTCTGTCATCTCTTGCAGTGAACTTCTTCTTTAATTCATATTCTGCAGTGTCAGTCATCTCCTGCAGTGAGTGTCTCCTTTGTCCACCGTCATCGATTACAGCCCCAGCCACCTTCAAACATCATTGCTTGCAGCTCCTACCATCTTGAACCACCTTTGCTTGCAGCTCCTATCTTCTTGAACCACCTTTTCTTGCAGTCCCAGCCATCTTCCACCATCATTGCTTGCAGCTCCTGCCATCTTCCACCATCATTGCTTGCAGCTCCTGCCATCTTGAACCACCTTTGCTTGCAACTCCTGCCATCTTCCACCATCATTGCTTGCAGCTCCTGCCATCTTGAACCACCTTTGCTTGCAACTCCTGCCATCTGAAACCATCTTTGCATGCAGCTCCTGCCATCTTGAAACATCTTTTCTTACAGTCCCAGCCATCCTCCACCATCATTGCTTGCAGCTCCTACCATCTTCTGCAAACATTGTAGCGGCAATGGGAAACTGGGAAGGGGGTGGGTGGGTGGGTGGGGGGGGGTGTTAGTGTTAGGAAAGGAGAGGTAAAGGCTAGCATTAGGAATGGGGGGGGGGGGGGTTAGTGTTAGGAGCAGAGAGGGAAAGGCTAGTGTTAAGAATAGAGAGGGGGGAGTTTAGTGTTAGGATAGGAGAAGGCTAGTGTTAGGTGTAGAAATGGGAGGTTAAAGTTAGGAGAGGGGAAGGCTAGTGTTAGGAGTGGTGGGGGGGGGGGAGGGGGGTTAGTGTTAAGACAGGAGAAGGCTAGGGTTAGGAGTGGAGGGGGGGAGGTTAGTGTTAGGAGTGGAGAAGGTGGAGGTAAGTGTTAGGAGTGCAGAGGGGGCAGGTTAGTATTAGGAGAGGGGAAGGCTAGTGTAAGGATTAGAGAGGTGGGAGGTGAGTGTTAGGAGTGGATAGGGGGATGCTAGTGTTTGCAGTAGAGAAGGGGGAGGTTAGTGTTAGGAGTGAAGAGGGGGGGGGTTTAGTGTAAGGGGGAGGAGGAAGGCTATTGTTAGGAGTGGAGGGGGGGGGTTAGTGTTAAGAGAGGGGAAGGCTAGTGCTAGGACTGGAGAAGGGGAAGGAGGGAGAGAAGAAAGCTAGTGTAAGGAGTGGAGAGGGGGAGGTGAGTGTTAGGAGTGGAAAGGGTGGAGGCTAGTGTTAGCAGTAGAGAAGGGGAGGTTAGTGTTAGGAATTGTCAGGCTGGTGTTAGGAGGGAAGAGGGGGGAAGTTAGCGTTAGGAGAGGGGAAGGCTAGTGTTAGGAGTGGAGGATGGGAAGGTTAGTGTAAGGAGAGGGGAAGGCTAGTGTTAGGAGTGGAGGGGGGGGGGGGTTAGTGTTAAGAGAGGGAAAGGCTAGTGCTAGGAGTGGTGAATGGGAAGGTTAGTGTTAGTAGAGAAGGATAGTGTTAAGGCTAGGGTTGTAGTGTAGAGAGGGGCAGGTTAGTGTTAGGAGAGGAGAGGGTGGAGGTTAGCTTTAGGAGTAGAAATGGGGGTAGGTTAGTGTTAGGAGAAGGGATGGCTAGTGTTAGGTGTAGAGAGGGGGGGTCAGTGTTAGGAGAGGAGAAGGCTAGTGTTAAGAGTGGATGGGGAGATAAGTGTTAGGAAAAGGTAAGGCTAGTATTAGAAGTAGAGAGGGGGTGGTTAGTGTAAGGAGAGGAGAGGGTGGAGGTTAGTTTTAGGAGTAGGGAGGGGGTAGGTTAGTGTTAGGAGAGGGGAAAACTAGTGTTAGGAGTGGAGAGGGGGAGGTAATTGTTAGGAGTGGAAAGGTAAGTGTCAGGAGAGGGGAAGGCTAGTGTTAGGAGTGGGGGGAGGGGTTATTGTTAAAAGAGGGAAAGACTAGTGCTAGGACTGGAGAAGGGGAAGGTTAGTGTTAGGAGAGAAGAAGGCTAGTATTAAGAGTGGATGGGGGAGGTTAGTGTTAGGAGAAGGTAAGGCTAGTGTTAGAAGTAGAGAGGGGGGAGGTTAGTGTTAGGAGAGAAGAGGGTGGAGGTTAGTTTTAGGAGAAGAAATAGGGGCAGGTTAGTGTTAGGAGATGGGATGGCTAGTGTTAGGTGTAGAGAGGAAGAGGTTAGTGTTAGGAGAGGGGAAGGGAAGTCCAGTGTTAGGAGTGGAGGGGGGCGGGTACTGGGTAAAGATGGGAGGTTATTATTAGGAAAGAACAAGTCTAGTGTTAGGTGTAGAAAGGAGGGAGGTTAGAGTTAGGAGAGGAGAAGGCTAGTGTTAAGAGTGGATGGGGGAGGTTATTGTTAGGAAAAGGGAAGGCTAGTATTAGAAGTAGAGAGGGGGAGGTTAGTGTAAGGAGAGGAGAGGGTGGAGGTTAGTTTTAGGAGTATAGAGTGGATAGGTTAGTGTTAGTAGAGGGAAAGTCAAGTGTTAAGAGTGGAGAGAAGGGAGATTAGTGTCAGGACAGGGGAAGGCTTTTGTTAGGTGTAGAGAGGGGAGAGGTTAGTGTTAGGAGAGGGGAAGGCTAGTGTTAGGTGTAGAGAGGGGAGAGGTTAGTGTTAGGAGAGGGGAGGGCTAGTGTTAAGAGAGGAGAAGGCTAGTGTTAGGAGAGGTGTGAGGGAGGTTAGTGTTAAGAGAGGAGAAGGCTAGTGTTAGGAGAGGAGACGGCTAGTGTTAGGTCTAGAAAGGGGGAAGGTTAGTGTTAGTAGAGGGATAGGCTAGTGTTAGGAGGAAGGGGTAGTGTTAGGAGAGGATAGGGGTGGTATTGCTTAAAAGCATATTAACTAGTGTAGCACTATTAGGGTGACTAGCACCATTCAGAGTAGGCTAGCATAGTGTAGTGTAGGGACCCACCCTAAAAGAGTCTACCGTGACGTGGTGGGTGGGCTTACAATCCTACTGCTCAAAAAGTTTTACTTTTCTTCAGTTGGATTAACCAAAAGACTCTTAATGTTTGGATCACTAATCATCTTTTTTTACCCTACAGTGACAATTCACAGTTCCATTTACTGGAACTGATCCTGGGAATTGCATAAGGCTACAAGGAACCAACCGTGGCCACCTCCTAGCCATGAAGTCAGGGCCTCTATAAGTTCTGCTGCTCATAGACGAGGCGCCCTTGGAACAGTTCTTCACTCAATTGAAGGTGCATCACTAGTGGGCTGTAAAACGAATTGAGGACTCAACTTCATGGCTACAATTACCTCGGAGCTCTCTCCAAGACCAGCTGATCTTTGCTTTCCAAACAGGCCCGGGCCGAGGCATAGGCTGGAGAGGCTCCAGCCTCAGGGCGCAGTGTAGGAGGGGGCGCAGAATTCATTCAGCTGCATTCCTAATTGTGTTTGAAGCAGAAATAAATAAGAAAAGGGCATACATGGCAGTGACTGCAAGCCAGATAACTAGATATTAAGGTGTTGGGGAGGTTGTGGGCCCTGTGGCGCCTCTTAGTCTAATAGCAATCAGTGTGTGATGGCAGGGGTGGGAGGGATGGGGGGCGCACTTTGGTGTCTCAGCCTTGGGTGCTGGAGGACCTTGTCCCGGCTCTGGTAACAGTGACAGGTGGTGATAGGGGGTGATTGATGGGTGATTGATGGGTAATTAGTGGGTGTTTAGGGTAGAGAACAGATGTAAACACTGCACTTGGGAGGTGATCTGACGTCGGATCTGTGGGCGATCTATTGGTGTGGGTGGGTGATCAGATTGCCCGCAAAGGGGACGTTAGGGGCTGATTGATGGGTGGCAGTGACAGGGGGTGATTGATGGGTGGAAGTGACGGGGGTGATTGATGGGTGATTGACAGGTGATCAGTGGGTTATTACAAGGAAGAACAGATGTAAATATTGCACTGGCAAATTGATAAGGGAGGGTCTGAGGGCAATCTGATCGTGTAGGCGGGTGATTGGGTGCCCGCAAGGGGCAGATTAGGGTCTGATCTGATGGGTAACAGTGACAGGTGGTGACAGGTGGTGGTGATAGGGGGTGATAAACACTGCACTTGGGAGGTGATCTGACATCGGATCTGCGGGCGATCTATTGGTGTGGGTGGGTGATCAGATTGCCCGCAAGGGGCAGGTTAGGGGCTGATTGATGGGTGGCAGTGACAGGGGGTGATTGATGGGTGATTGACAGGTGATTGACAGGTGATCAGGGGGATAGATGCATACAGTACACATGGGGGGGGGGGTCTGGGGAGAATCTGAGGGGTGGGGGGGGATGATCAGGAGGGGGCAGGGGGGGGGATAAAGAAAAAAATAGCGTTGACAGATAGTGACAGGGAGTGATTGATGGGTGATTAGGGGGGTGATTGGGTGCAAACAGGGGTCTGGGGGGTGGGCAGGGGAGGGGGGGGGGGGTCTGAGGGGTGCTGTGGGCGATCTGGGGCAGGGGGGGGGAAATCAGTGTGCTTGGGTGCGACATAGGGTGGCTGCAGCCTGCCCTGGTGGTCCCTCGGACACTAGGACCACCAGGGCAGGAGGCAGCCTGTATAATACACTTTGTAAACATTACAAAGTGTATTATACACTTTGTATGCGGCGATCCGGGTTCTAGTAACCCGCCGGCGCTTCCGAACGGCCGGCGGGTTACAGTGTGAGGTGGGCAGAGCCAGTCCCGGCGGCCGATCCGTCACGAATGACGCGATCGCGCCGCCCATGCCCCTACAAGGACCGCCGCCATTTGTCAATACGGCGGTCCTTGCGGGGTCCACTTCCCGGCCGCCCACTTCCCGGCCGCCAATTGTCTATACGGCGGTCGGGAAGTGGTTAAGTAGTTAATCCATGCCATGCAGTGATGAAGACCAACCAGTCTGAAACAGTCTGTATGTATGTTGGATTAATGTGGCTCTGTACAATTAAAAAACGGACACATCATTGCAATCCAGCGGTTCTGGAGGTGTGTTTAGCTTTCAAAGACATAAATGGATAATTTGCATATTCAGCAGTGATGCATTGTGGGAGACATCTCAGAGTTTACTCCAACATAATTGTAAATGCCTTCTGTTTCTGAAGGCAAACTTCTGTTTCGTACCTTATGTGTGTGATGACTGGACAGGAGGAGAAGTTTGGATGGCTCACAGACTAGTTGCTTTCTTAGGTAAGCAGTCCCTGGCACTGGGATAGGAATACTGTTATGCACACCTGGCCAGCCAGGTAATAAGAAAATGATTAATGAAAATGATGATATGTTCCACACAAGATGCATTAATATATCACAAGTTAAGTGAAATTCATAATGACACACTGACAAGGCTTTAGTAATCCAGTTGAAATAATGAACTTTGTCTGTTACGTGTCAGTTGTAATTCTACCTTATGCTAGAGATGACCTCACAAGGCACTAACAGCTATGGAAAATAAATATTTATATTATTTCCACAAAATAAATCACGCAATTAAAAATAAACCCATCTAATTCTGGAAACATTACATAAAGGTGATTAAGCCTGATATCTCCAGGCATATATCAACTCAAACATGATGTCATGGAATGTCCTGGTCCCACCTTATAGAGTGTGTTGTACCATGTATCAGATCCCTGTATTCATTGCAAGTGGAGGTTCCATCCCAACCCCGACAGAGGTGGGGGAAAGTTAAATGATTGTTCAGGGGGGTTTTCTACAACACTGGATCCAACTCTGGATAAGTCTGGGGTTCGCATTCGCAAATTTAGTTTCAAAGTATTTTATTGAGTAAAAGTGCATATAAAACTTACAGCTTTTTTGATTAATCCCTTAACAAAGGGCATTCTTTCAAGTAATCAGTATAACAATTGTCAGTAGAAATAAACAAAAATCAGAAATGCAGGTATATACATTGTTCATTTGTGGGGTCAACCGTACTGATAGATATATCTATAATGAGATGTATGTATAATTATTATATCATTATTTCATAGAACATCTTCTGCTGCACTGTACAGATAAACAGTACAAACAAGTTACATGGGCAAACAAGGGATGCACAGATATTATGGAGCTTTATAGCAGACCTGTACAGTGTACATATAGCTAGGACAGTATGCTGCAATGCTGCTAATACAATAGGAGAAAGCCTGCCCTTATGAGTTTTCAGTCAAAATTGATCATTTGTAGGCATAAGACACGAGGAAAAGCAGAATTCCACGAATTTTGGAAAAAGAGACCCCTGCTTCTGCCACCCCCTACAAAGCAGAAATATAGTACAAGCCTATTACAAATATGCATCATTTGTTGGTATAACGCCTGCAGTCTTATTTTTTCTGGGAACCGCAAGGCTTAAGGCAGCCATACACTGGTCGATGTGCCATCAGATCGACCAGCTGACAGATCCCTATCTGATCGAATCTGATCAGATAGGGATCGTATGGCTGCCTTTACTGCAAACAGATTGTGAATCGATTTCAGCCTGAAACCGATCACAATCTGTTCAGCTGCTCCTGCCGCCTGTCCTCCCCCCGCGCATACATTACCTGACGCTGGCTCCCGGGCATCTTCTCCACGCTGCACCGCTCTGTTCTTGCTCCATCTCGGCGCTTCCTGTGTCACTCCGTGACCAGGAAGTTCAAATAGAGCGCCCTCTATTAGAACTTCCTGGTCACTGCAGTGACCCAGGAAGCGCCGGGATGGAGCGGGTGCAGCGCTGAGAAGATGCGGAGAAGACGCCCGGGAGCCCGCATCAGGTAATGTATTTTTCATCGGATCGGCCGCCGCTAGCGACGCGCACTTTACCCGCGGGCGATCGAGGGTAATTTCCCGCACGGCGCGATCGACGGACCGATCCGATTTCGGGAGGAAATCGGATCGTCGGCGGCGTTTACCGCGAACGATTGGCAGCAGATTCGATCCCAGGATCGAATCTGCTGTCGAAACGGCCGGGAATCGGGCCAGTGTATGGCCACCTTTATTCATACACATTCCATAAGGTGGACACAAAGGACCACACCCATCTCCCTACATTACAATCCCATGCACCGACATTGCAGGGGGAGGGCAAGGGTCATGGACAATACCTCTTCCCAGAAAGCATTATGGGTAGCGACTGTGTGTCTGCAGCACACCAACGTTTACTAGAGAGGAGGAAGCAGAGGGAACACAGTCATTGGCGATGTAACCTCAGGCTGTAGATACTACAGTTGTTGTAATAAACTACTACTATTGATCATTTTTACAGTGTAAAGATCTTATGTTTAATTCCTACAGAGGTGTATAAATCTCCTTTCCAAACATCTTGCTATAACCACCGGTAAATTAACCAGCTGCGCATTTATTGGTCTCCTAGGCTCAGTTTCTATTCCTTCCTGCCTCTTAGGGCTGGTTCACACTGGCAATTCTCTGCTAAACGGACCAGTGAAAACGAATCCAAATTTCTGTTTGAACGAATCTGCTTCGCTGCCTCCCATTCAGTAGGTTCTGTTCTGTTTCTGATATACCCTCTGCGTTTCCATTGATTGATCTCTCCTCTAACCGACAAGTTCCCATGCGGGAGAGAGTGCGGGAGAGAGCGCGGGAGCGAGCGGCGGCCATTCGCGGCAATAGACATATATCTACGCCCCTGGGCAAGAACTGAATTCCAGCGGGGCGTAGATATACTGCCAAGAATTGCATAAGTGGTTAATACAAAGCCTGCATGCAGCGAGTTAGAATAATACGATCAGTTACAACGCAGTACTGTGAGCAGGCCCATAGCATTGTATGGGCAGCGAGTTGTAATGCAGATTTATTCTGCAACGTAACTGACCACTGTGAACAGGGCCTGAGTGATCTAACCAGAGAGCCAGTTTTTACTGTTCTGCTCTCAACCTAAAGAAGAGATAGAATATATATCTATCCCTCCCCCTCTGAAATAGCCCTTACATGTCCTAGCACACAGACTTCTATACGTCGTAGTATGGACACAAGCTCTGTCTATATATTTATATTTGTTTGTTTCGTTGTCTGTCTCATCTATTTCGATTTTACATATGCAAATTAATAAAAGTTTTAAGTGCGTCCAGCAGCCTTTCCTGTTGGAATAAGTAATATATTACCATCGCTCAGTACTCAATGGGCTTGATTCACTTACTAAGACAAATAGCACGCCTTATCAAAGTTAACACGCCTTATCCGAGTAGCATAGCGAGTGCTACGAACACGCAGGGGCTCAGGACAGGACGAGTGGAGTGCTTGTTATTGCCAATTAGCAGGCATAAGTTTGCTATGCTACTCTGATAAGGTGTGTTAACTTTGAACAGGCATGCTATTTGTCTTAGTGAATCAAGCCCAATCAGTGAATGTTACCTATAATTGCTATATTTGTCTCACTTAGGGTTGCCACATGTGATACAATAAAATGATCCAATTTTTTACAGTAAAAACAATCAGTTGTACAAAAAAATTGAAATTAAGTTTCCTGGTTTTTGTTCTTCAATATAAGTAGATTGGGAGTGGTTTATTTTTCTGGAATAGAATAGATTGTCAAGATTGTCAATGTCTTGATTTATTTTCAGTCATTTATTTCATAAATAAGGAAAAAGTGATACATTGGTCAGATTTTTCAAATGTTACAATCAATCACACAAATTGATTGAAATTCTTGAATTGAAAAGAAATGTAAAAAGAATGCATTGTGTGTTTCCACTAGTGGGGGATGGATACAAGAAGAAATCAGTGTTTGATGTTACCAGGTTTTTAGCACTTCGATATTTAGGCACGGGGAAAATGACAGTATCAAACATAGAAAATAACTGATCACAAGAGATCCAATGGATGGAAGTAATACAGCTCAATCCACTACATCTGACCATATTAGCCACCTGTTCATCTATTATGTACAGCAACAGTGCTTGTACTTCGAACAATTGGCAGCATAGACACTACTTATGTGTGAAGTTTACCTACTGTATATGTGACAGCCTCCCCAGCTGGGAGCGTGTGCTCTGCTCACATACAAACATCTTAATTGTTTATACACGTAATCTCTATTTGCTGCAGGAATAGCTTTCATTTAGGGCGAAATGGCCTTCCATTTGGTTTCCTGTTGCTATTCTTAGCTTGGCAAAGAGCAGGCAGGTTGCATCAGTCTGGAGAAGATTTAAGAGTGAGAGCTTGTCAGCTGCATAGCAGGTGCACACAGACAGATGACCCCTTCTGTGCAGTTGTTCAGATCTGTGATAACATCACCTCGTTCCCGTGACAAGGGCATCCCGCTTCAGCAGGAACATTGCACCCGATACCCCATGAGGCAAACCCTGTTTGTGAAATGCTATCTGCATACTGAAAGGTGTAAGCCGAGCTAGATTTCTGAGCACTTTAAGATCTGCTTTGCTCTTTCAGTATACTAAACAGCCATTTACGGCAGATTCAGTTTCATTTTTTGGTCTACTGGTTAATCATTAAAACTAGCCATAAGTACAGTAACATTTCTGGATTAAAGTGGTTTAAAACTGAAAAAATTTTCAACAAAAATGTGTTTTCCTACTTTTTATAGCCCATACAATTATCATATTTGCTTTTGTGCACAAGTATTAATATTCATTTAGACATTATAACTTCCCAAACTTCAGTTAATTTATTTTTAAAGCTGCTGGTGCATTTTATTCATAACTGTTGTAATTCTGTTGTGAATGCTGCCACCAGTGATTTCTGACCTGTGTTTCACCCTAGCACTCATCAGCTGAAGTCCTGCACAGCCAGAGAATGTTTGCATACAGTGGGTTGCAAAAGTATTCGGCCCCCTTGAAGTTTTCCACATTTTGTCATATTACTGCCACAAACATGAATGAATTTTATTGGAATTCCACATGAAAGACCAACACAAAGTGGTGTACACATGAGAAGTGGAACGAAAATCATACATGATTACAAACATTTTTTACAAATAAATAACTGCAAAGTGGTGTGTGCATAATTATTCGGCCCCCTTTGATCTGAGTGCAGTAAGTTGCCTATAGACATTGCCTGATGAGTGCTAATGACTAAATAGAGTACACCTGTGTGTAATCTAATGTAAGTACAAATACAGCTGCTCTGTGAGGGCCTCAGAGGTTGTCTAAGAGAATATTGGGAGCAACACCACCATGAAGTCCAAAGAACACACAAGACAGGTCAGGGATCAAGTTATTGAGAAATTTAAAGCAGGCTTAGGCTACAAAAAGATTTCCAAAGCCTTGAACATCCCAAGGAGCACTGTTCAAGCGATCATTCAGAAATGGAAGGAGTATGGCACAACTGTAAACCTACCAAGACAAGGCCGTCCACCTAACCTCACAGGCCGAACAAGGAGAGCACAGATCAGAAATGCAATCAAGAGGCCCATGGTGACTCTGGATGAGCTGCAGAGATCTACAGCTCAGGTGGGGGAATCTGTCCATAGCAGAGGCGGCCTTAGAGTATGCGGGGCCTGGGGCGAGTGTCACATGCGGGGCCTAGAGCCATAAGTGCTAGTATAGTGCTCAGTATAGAGCCCAGTATAGAGCTAGTATAGTGCCCGGTATAGAGCTAGTATAGTGCCCGGTATAGAGCTAGTATAGTGCCCAGTATAGTGCCCAGTATATAGCTAGTATAGTGCCCAGTATATATCTAGTATAGTGTATAGTATATAGCTAGCATAGTGCCCAGTATATAGCTAGCATAGTGCCCAGTATATAGCTAGCATATTGTCCAGTATATAGCTAGCATAGTGTCCAGTATATAGCTAGCATAGTGCCCAGTATATAGCTAGCATAGTGTCCAGTATATAGCTAGCATAGTGTCCAGTATATAGCTAGTATAGTGCTAGCTAGTGTCCAGTATATAGCTAGCATAGTGTCCAGTATATAGCTAGTATAGTGCTAGCTAGTGTCCAGTATATAGCTAGCATAGTGTCCAGTATATAGCGAGTATAGTGCCCAGTATATAGCGAGTATAGTGCCCAGTATATAGCTAGCATAGTGCCCAGTATATAGCTAGCATAGTGCCCAGTATATAGCTAGTATAGTGCCCAGTATATAGCTAGCATAGTGCCCAGTATATAGCTAGCATAGTGTCCAGTATATAGCTAGCATAGTGTCCAGTATATAGCTAGTATAGTGCTAGCTAGTGTCCAGTATATAGCTAGCATAGTGTCCAGTATATAGCTAGTATAGTGTCCAGTATATAGCTAGCATAGTGTCCAGTATATAGCTAGCATAGTGTCCAGTATATAGCTAGTATAGTGCCCAGTATATAGCTAGCATAGTGTCCAGTATATAGCTAGCATAGTGTCCAGTATATAGCTAGCATAGTGCCCAGTATATAGCTAGCATAGTGTCCAGTATATAGCTAGCATAGTGCCCAGTATATAGCTAGCATAGTGTCCAGTATATAGCTAGCATAGTGTCCAGTATATAGCTAGTATAGTGCCCAGTATATAGCTAGCATAGTGTCCAGTATATAGCTAGCATAGTGCCCAGTATGTAGCTAGCATAGTGCCCAGTATATAGCTAGCATAGTGTCCAGTATATATAGCTAGCATAGTGCCCAGTATATAGCTAGCATAGTGTCCAGTATATAGCTAGCATAGTGTCCAGTATATAGCTAGTATAGTGCCCAGTATATAGCTAGCATAGTGTCCAGTATATAGCTAGCATAGTGCCCAGTATGTAGCTAGCATAGTGCCCAGTATATAGCTAGCATAGTGTCCAGTATATAGCTAGCATAGTGTCCAGTATATAGCTAGCATAGTGTCCAGTATATAGCAAGTATAGTGCACAGTATATAGCTAGTATTATGCCCAGTATATAGATAGCATAGTGCCCAGTATATAGCGAGTATAGTGCCCAGTATATAGCGAGTATAGTGCCCAGTATATAGCTAGCATAGTGCCCAGTATATAGCTAGTATAGTGCCCAGTATATAGCTAGTATAGTGCCCAGTATATAGCTAGCATAGTGTCCAGTATATAGCTAGTATAGTGTCCAGTATATAGCTAGTATAGTGTCCAGTATATAGCTAGCATAGTGTCCAGTATATAGCTAGCATAGTGTCCAGTATATAGCAAGTATAGTGTCCAGTATATAGCTAGTATAGTGCCCAGTATATAGCTAGCATAGTGTCCAGTATATAGCTAGCATAGTGTCCAGTATATAGCTAGTATAGTGCCCAGTATATAGCTAGCATAGTGTCCAGTATATAGCTAGTATAGTGCCCAGTATATAGCAAGCATAGTGTCCAGTATATAGCTAGCATAGTGTCCAGTATATAGCTAGTATAGTGCCCAGTATATAGCTAGCATAGTGTCCAGTATATAGCTAGTATAGTGCCCAGTATATAGCTAGCATAGTGCCCAGTATATAGCTAGCATAGTGTCCAGTATATAGCTAGCATAGTGTCCAGTATATAGCTAGCATAGTGTCCAGTATATAGCTAGCATAGTGTCCAGTATATAGCTAGCATAGTGTCCAGTATATAGCTAGCATAGTGTCCAGTATATAGCAAGTATAGTGCACAGTATATAGCTAGTATTATGCCCAATATATAGATAGCATAGTGCCCAGTATATAGCGAGTATAGTGCCCAGTATATAGCGAGTATAGTGCCCAGTATATAGTGAGTATAGTGCCCAGTATATAGCTAGCATAGTGTCCAGTATATAGCTAGCATAGTGCCCAGTATATAGCTAGCATAGTGCCCAGTATATAGCAAGTATAGTGCCCAGTATATAGCTAGCATAGTGCCCAGTATGTAGCTAGTATACAATAATAATGATCCCCCAGCCCCAGTGTCCCGCCCAAATTTACTAATTAGCTAACGGCCCCACAAATAATCCTCCCACCTGGTACAGGAGTCGGACCGGTATTTGCTCTGCCTGGCCTCCGTCCAGGTCCGGCGGCTGCTGCTGCAGACAGTGGCTCCTGCTCGCTCAGTCCTGGTCGGCTCTTCAGGTCGGGCTGCCGCGGGGAGAGCTCTCTCTGCGCATGCATATGACGTCATTCGTGACGTCACCGCAGAGCGCACCCAGCAGCCGGGCAGCAGAGGAGGGAAAGGATGCCGATGCGCTCCACACATACAGGAAGCGCATCGGGTCAGTGAGCCATCGCCGGCGGTGGCCGCCCGCGCAGCAGACTCTGAATATTAAATTAGGCCGGCTCTGAGTGGCGGTGCGCGGGGCCTCTTCAAGCGCGGGGCCTGGGGCGATTGCCCCACTTGCCCCCCCCAAAGGCCGGCTCTGGTCCATAGGACAACTATTAGTCATGCACTGTACAAAGTTGGCCTTTATGGAAGAGTGGCAAGAAGAAAGGCATTGTTAACAGAAAGCATAAGTCCTGTTTGCAGTTTGCCACAAGCCATGTGGGGGACACAGCAACCATGTGGAAGAAGGTGCTCTGGTCAGATGAGACCAAAATGGAACTTTTGGCCAAAATGCAAAACGCTATGTGTGGCGTAAAACTAACACCGCACATCACTCTGAACATACCATTCCCACTGTCAAATATGGTGGTGGCAGCATCATGCTCGGGGGGTGCATCTCTTCAGCAGGGACAGGGAAGCTGGTCAGAGTTGATGGGAGGATGGGTGGAGCCAAATACAGGGCAAACTTGGAAGAAAACCTCTCAGAGACTGCAAAAGACTTGAGACTGGGGCGGAGGTTCATCTTCCAGTAGGACAATGACCCTAAACATAAAGCCAGGGCAACAATGGAATGGTTTAAAACAAAACATATCTATGTGTTAGAATGGCCCAGTCAAAGTCCAGATCTAAATCCAATCGAGAATCTGTGGCAAGATCTGGAAACTGCTGTTCACAAACGCTGTCCATCTAATCTGACTGAGCTGGAGCTGTTTTGCAAAGAAGAATGGGCAAGGATTTCAGTCTCTAGATGTGCAAAGCTGGTAGAGACATAACCTAAAAGACTGGCAGCTATAATTTCAGCAAAAGGTGGTTCTACAAAGTATTGACTAAGGGGGCTAAATAATTACGCACACACCACTTTGCAGTTATTTATTTGTAAAAAATGTTTGGAATGATGTATGATTTTCGATCCACTTCTCACATGTACACCACTTTGTATTGGTCTTTCATGTGGAATTCCAATAAAATTGATGCATGTTTGTGGCAGTAATGTGACAAAATGTATACTTTTGCAACCCACTGTAAATGTATCAAGTAAAGAATGTGTACACAAAACAGCAGTTTGGATGCTGGTTCTCCCTGCAGAAGAAAGAGTCAGCCCTGTGATGTAACCCTTTGAATGCTGTTTTACTAAAAAAAAACATTGTGTATATTATATGCTGCAAAATAATCTTTTAGAGCAAAGAAGAAATTTTGGGTTATATTCCGCTTTATTAAGTAGTAGATAGTGACAATGCTGCAGACAGCAAGTTTAAAAACAAGTAACGCATGGTGGGTCCCATATTCTTATCCGGACTGATTACTTTTTTGTTTCTTGCTGCATCACTGACCAGAAGAAGTTTGCAAATCAGGGATTATTATTATTTAGTATAGCAGCGTCATCTTCTGCACTGCTGCACAGAGTATATTGCCATGCCACTATCTGTCCCTCAGAGAGGCTCACAATCTAGTCCCTACCATAGTCATATGTCTATGTATGTATCGTAGTCTAGGGCTAATTTAGGGGGAAGCCAATTAACTTAACGCCTGGGTGGATCTAATGTGAATTTCTGCATATCACTTATTAGTAGAGGCTATTAACTTCTGTTATGGACTGTACCAACAGATCATATACCTCCCAGTTTATAATTAGTATGCTGAACGGGAATTCAGGGCATACATTTTATTATTTGTAAATATTAAATGTGAGAACTTACTTACTGCCCCTGTATACACAATATATAAAAAACAGCAACAACCCCCCACCCCCCTCCAAAAACAAACAAACAAACAAACAAAACAAATTGGTTTTTAAATGCTCATAGGTGGAGAAGATCCAAATCCAACTGTTTTAATGACATAAAAGGTCAATTGTGAGGTCATTCCCTCCAAAACAATCAAGCCTTTATCATTTGATAATGTAAATAAGGAGAGATATGCTTATGATTCAAAACAGAACTGAAATTAGTGCATTTTATTACTGACTTAAGCCTCGTACACATGCCTGATTGAGGTCCCATTTACAGTGGGGCGTTGTGTTGTGATGCGACATTAAAGTCACAATGCAGCATTACAACGCAATGCAAAAAAAAGGTGGTAACGTACATAAAAGCTGCGTTACAGTTGCATACAGTAGGTACAGTAAAGCATAGAGACAATGAAAAGTATGCTTTCCTGTACCTGGTAACGTTTAGAGGTAACGCACTGCAAGCAGTGAGTTATCATAACACTACACATTATAATGCGATGCTAACGTCGCACTGTGAACGTCCCATAGGATTAGCATTGCAGTACGGTAAGCTGCATTTTAAGATTTTAGAACACAGCTCCGCAACTTACCACTGTGAATGCGACCTTAAGTCGGCTACGACAACCCACAACAACCGCCTCAGCCGATAATCAGGTGTGAATACGGCAGCTGGTGACCCCCAACCTGCGAGGGATCCGCTGGGCAGATCTACTCAACCCTAGCGACGCCAATCATATTGTTTATGCCGATCCCCCGCCTGCCACATGAAATCATGCATGTGCCACTTGTCGTCCCTCCATCACCGCTCCGCATAGCAAGCGTGTGTCATCAGCTACACAGCTGATACATGTGTGTGCAGCCCAGCGATGTCGCTTAAAGGGATCAGCTCCTGATCCCCGACAGGCGACATCCATCAAAGGTGTGTATGCACCTTTAGTATAAGCTTTGTTAAACATATTGAAGTATACAAACTGAATAAAAAGTACTTTTGCAGGTTGATTATTTTTCTACAGTGAGCCTCATATAAAAAAAAGAATTGGAGGATAGAAACTCGAACTCTTGCACAAATACTCCAGGGCCCCTATTCAAGTAACTTTTCTCCTAAATTTTCACCTAGAAGATATTTTTTTTAATCCTATCTACAAAACAAGTTTTCAGAACATGGCAACTGAATAAATACTAAAAAGGAGATACATAAGTAATATCAAACCTATTTTGAGTAGTCCCTTCCTTGCTGGGGGCTTAAGTGTTTGGTGCTGGTTTCTATCCTGTACCAGAAAGATGAATGGAATCCCATTGGTTGCCATTGTGAACACAAACATTTCACGCCTTTGTTTTAGGTATACAGTTTTAGTGCTTGTCACAGCAGAACCTATAGTATTGCTCAGTAAATGTCATCAGCAGTGTCAACCAACCCCGATGACAAATTTCTTTATCTACACCTTCTTTAGTGTCATGATGAATTTAATGAGGCTACCATTCTTGACCTTCTTCTAAAACTTGCTGGCTTCCTGCCTGGAACATCTTCTGGCCGTCACCCATTAAGATGACCATCTTGGATCAATTATTCTGACTTTTCTCTGACTTCTCCAAATTTGATACTTGGTCAAAGCGAGGGACACAAAATGCATTTATGCCAAATGACCAGCATTATAATCATGCAAAAATAATTTTTTTTAGATTGCCTGCTATGGCCACTTACATGTATACATAAAACATGTGTTGAATGTCTCTGCGAGTTCTAGACCTCTGCTAAAGACTTTTCCAAATAAAAAGAAACGATTGTGAAAAAAAACAAGTTTATGAGGTCCCATTCTACTAACAAAGTATCCATCTGCAAAAATGAACACATGTATAACATTAAAATCCCTGGGAGCCAAAATGTCTAAGATCATAATCACGATCCTGGACTCAATTGGAGTCCTACAGCCACAGATGTTGGCACCCTTGCTGATAACATGGAATGTCTCCTAATTTTCTGCCAACTAGAGAAACACGGGGAAGATTGATAGACTTTCCATTCATTGCAATGAAGAGCCCATCTACCCACCTTTCCATTTTGCCTCCTATTGATTAGGAGATTATTTTTGGATGGTGACGGTAGCTGGACCCACCATGACATAAACCATGCATATGATCATAGATCTTTTTGTAGGCATAAGGCAATACAAAAAAAAAATAAGGTTACTGTAAATGTCATTTTTCAATGGTAAAAAAAGGCAACGCCTCCTTTTAACACTGCATAAATACAAATGTAGGAGGAGGGCACAGACTGCCTCTCAGTGTCGCTCAATGGTCTTAAAGAAGGACAGTCACCTACAGTAAATTACTGAGGGTATTTGGTTTAGGAAATCAGGTAAACTCCACTTAAACTGCCCTCTCAGAAACAATGTTTCTAAAAAGATACTTTTAGAAATCTATGCTGCCCTGAGACTTTTAAAATACTCTGAAAATAAATTGTCTGGCTGGATGAACAAATGTTGACATACTTGATGGTGTCAGAGCCTTTCTACCTGTACAGAACTAGAAAGGTGTGGCTGCACACTGAAGAGGGCACTGCCGTGGCGTGCAAAACTACGTGTAAATTCATGCGTAATTACGAATCGGAACAATTAACTACGAAATTCATTACGCTATTCCCCCGAAATTCTGCATTACGATGCGTAATTGCGTATTACGATGCGCACAGGACTCATGGAGAATTATGATATAACGTTGGTCAGGTAGGTAGATGACTAGGCTTTGCTTTCTCCGGATCCCGTGGCACATGCCTGTTCTAGATGCTACACAAAAAAAGCCCAAAGAAAGCATCAGGATGTACGGACCAAAAACATAAATATAAGGATAAACTATTTTATCCATATCCTTATATTTATTTATTTTAGTTTCTGGTGCAAATATACAGATACTTTCCTTTTTTGTTTAGTATTGTAGAAAGTTTGCCAGCAGAGAAACTGTGAGAGTTAGACCTCTTTTGCGTGGATGGCTGAACTACTCATTTGTCAAGCAGTTCAGCCGCCCAGCTGCCGGCCACAAGTGAAATTACATGCAGCCGAACGGCAGCGTTTAGTAATACCGCACGTGTCAAGTTTTATATTCGGTGGCGTTACCTGGAAGCAAAAAAAGAGTCTTATGTTGCGTCTGAGCATGGTAATGCAACTACATGGGGGGCACCACCACCTGTTCCAAGCTCTAGCAAGTGCCGGCCAGTGGACAAGAGCAGCTGACAGGCAGTGAATTCACCACCTTTAGCTGCCCATGGAAAAGAGGCCTGATGCAGGACCAACTGTTTGATTTTCTTCTATAGCTGGTCATTGACATGCTTATAATTTCAAGTTGCAGATAGTGATCACGGTAAATTACAGCCATAGAAATATATCACCTGATCAAACAGATCACATGCTTCTGGCCAGGTTTAGCTACACACAAGCAACTCAGAATACTCATCAAACAAATGACAGCGCTCATAGGCTGCAACTGAATTGTGGACCAACAGAGGCATGCAGAGCCCCAGTGGGCTAAATACATGCCTTAAATGCAAATCAGATGCAAATCATGTACTAGTCCTAATCTATAATTTGAATGCAAATTGATGCACATGGATGCAGCTAGCCATAAGTATACTTACATGAGTTTTGTACAGCAGGAGACATTGGCAGCGCTTCCAAACAGAGGCTGCACCCGAATTGACTACCTGCAATAGATGTGCAGAGCTCCACAATTGTGGACTAAAATACACAACATGCATTCAAAACAGGTACAGCAAAGGAGGACGTTAGCTTCAGTATAAATAATATGTGCACAAATTATTCCCTACTAGACTTCCCCACGACGGTGACGGGTCCTCTTTGCTGTACCTGTTTTGAATGCATGTTGTGTATTTTAGTCCACAATTGTGGAGCTCTGCACATCTATTGCAGGTAGTCAATTCGGGTGCAGCCTCTGTTTGGATACTCAGAATACTCAGCTAATCACTTAATTTGGTATCTACCTAATTTTCTCATTCCATCACTTTTGCGGTTTACAAAAAAAATTATTATAATAATAATGAATGAATTATAAAGCCATATTTTCTTTGCAGTGTAAATGTTCCAGAGCTTATCATCAGTGAATGTCAAATGTTCCTCAGTAACTCGATATTTTCACACATATAAGGGAGACATATGATAAGTGGTTATGGTTCTGTTTGATAACTGGGCGCAGGTAACCACTAGACACAACATATAAAGCAACAACCACATTTTGGAATTCAATCCATAAGTTAACCAAGTGCTAATCCTTACTTCAGACTTCTTGCTTTTACTTCAGACAGCAGCTGATATTTTATCAGGGGTCGGATGAGCTGTTCTCTGTGCTCCTGCTCAATTAAGAAAGATGATGCACAGTAAGAAATGTTGCTCTGTTATGTAAATGGCAAATGTATTCCGCTACCAGGCTTCACCATTACAGAGAAATCAGCAGGCCGTATACTAGTGTTGAGCACATAGATGCACTAATTACCCAGAATGCTCTATAGATTATAGATTAGTCTTGGATGATGCCATAACATTAAGGGTAGCCGTAGACATGAAAGCTTGATGCGCCAAACCAGCTAATCTTAGTCCATTCAGCCACAACTGAATACATCGCCTCCACTCTTACACCTGATGAAAAACCACCTGCATTTCACTGTGATGGGACTTTGTTCTTTCACATTAGAGTTGAGTTAGAATTATTTATCTTTGGAAACAGCAGTTGATGCTGAATTGACTGTTGTGCTGCATAATACTGGGAATATACTGGTCGATTTTGCCGCTCTATTCCACGACCGATCGTTTTCTGCGCTTGATTCTGCAGGCGACTCTCACCCTCCATTGGTTTTTCTTATCTTTTCCCATTGTCCTTTATGCAGAATCGTGTGCGGAAACAATCAGGCACGAGATCGGACATGTCGGAAATTTTCTATCTGAAATTAATTATCTAAATGGCTCAGAATCGAGCTGTGTATTCCCGGCATTAGGAGTAGGACTTACTTGCCCTGTCAATGGCTGCTAGCACTGACAGTAGCTGCTGTTTCCCCAAATAGCAGTCTGCTGTGTTAGTGACCATTTGTCTCAGTGGCAGAGCAGCTGAATGAATGGCCAGCCTGCTATTTGCAAATTAGTGGAGTGGGAATAAGGGTTGCAGAAGATGAGACTAGAACCAGGCCCTTGCTCTAAGGTGCCCAAGGGAAGCCTTGTTTCAAGTAATATTTATGCACTTTGTTTTATATTGGTAAAGAACAAAGACATAACTACAGGGGAGCGGCTCCTGTGACTGCAAGGGTGCCGAGAGCTGTAAGGGGCCCCAATTACTACTTCCCTACGATAAAGGGGTCCATCCTTTAGATCAGGTGTTTTTGTGGCTACACTTCTTCTGGGTCTGAAGATTATGGTGTCCACACTTGTTTTATGACCCCTGCAAGATTGACCTCCAAGTTGTGAGAGTCACCATGGATAAGCAAGGGAAAAGGTGTGAACATTGGGAGAGAAGGAAATACAGTGTTTGCCCCCTTCCCCGTGACCTCCTTTGGACCATACCACCTAAGCATCAAATAAAACAAGTCAATGCAGTTGCTCTAATCTCACAACAGCTGTTCTGTAATACTTTTTGCTTCAAGATGGACTGCAGTTAAAAATACCATAATGAATAAAATTCATTGAGTTAGATTTTGCCCACTGGAAAATCTTTCCTCTCCCCAATTTACATTGTGAAATGTATCACAGGTGGGGACATCTTTAGTTCTGCCAGTATCTCAGTTGTTCGTTACTGAGAGTTCTATGCACAGTGTGATACTGCTTCCTTGGCAGTTGGAAAAAGCCAACAATTCAACGAGGTACACAGATAGCCAATTATCAGGACCATGGTCATGACATCACACTGTGGGAGGGGTTTCTCCACAATATCAGCCATACATGTGTTTGAGAAAAAGTAATGATTTCTCATGGGAAAGGGGGTATCAGCTACTGATTGGGATGAAGTTCAATTCTTGGTTACGGTTTCTCTTTTCACACGTTACACTATGGTTGCAGTATTGCTAGAGATTCAGTGCTGATAATGAAACATTGTGCAGGTGCAGAGATGCCTTTACTACTGCAGGCAAATGGAAATAAACTGGCAACACAAACAGATGTGAATAGTGAACTTGTAAGCTGCTTATTTAGACTGGACCCCGGCTACAATGATAACCGGCCTGCACATATGGACAGATGCAGCCCCTGGATTCACCACCCTGCCTGTCAGATACTTTTATGGATTTTGGCCTAGACCTTCGGGTTCCATTTATGGGCACCTCACATCATGGTGTGGTCAGGCTACAGGTGGCCATACATGAACTGCACTGTGTAATGTTCAGCAAACATTCAGACATTACCCATCATCACTATAAACAATACAATAATTATAGATGCTGAACAGCAGTATCAGTTTCTTGGGTATCCGATGCTATATGTACTGTACTACACATATGTACAGTATGCCCTCAGGTATAGCTACTGTCATTATCTGTCATTGGATTCACAAGTACTGTACACATAATTTACCAGAATAACCTAAACCTTAATAAAGCCAGTGCATGGTACAGTATAGTAATAAGAAGTCAGAGCATGTGGCCAGGTAACCATCTGGCAATGGCATAGCAATAGGGGATGCAGAGGTAGCGACCGCAATAGGGCCCTTGGACCAGAGGGGCCCAATAGGGGCCCTCCTTCAAAAGCTTTATTAGCGCTAACCTGGTAGTGATCACCTCTATATGTGCATTGATTAATTCAGTTGTAAGCATTAATAGACTGTTCTCCTCCCCAGCTAACACCTCAATTACACTTCAGCTGGGCTTGGTGCTTCATATTAATTGTTATGTATCAAGCGCTTGAAGGGGCCCAATGTAAAACTTGCACTGGGGCCCATAGCTCCTAAGCTATGAGTTGAGGAACTTTTTACTTTGTTTTGCCTCTTTTAGAAGAAAGATTGGAAACTGGAATTCCAGATGCCAGAACAGCTGAAAGTCATTTGGTGCATTTACAATGATCTCAGACTAGCACTCCCAATGCAGTAAGTAAACTCGCAGCTTTGATTTCAGCAAGCGTTTAGTACTTCAGAAACAAAATATAAAAACTGTTTACCATAGTTTACATCCCAAGGGCAGCTTTCCAGGCAGTGAAATTCACTTACACAACAGTTTGCTGCACTGCAATTCACTACTAATTGGCTAACTTGTCCACCCATTCATCCATCCGTTATCCATCCATCCATTGTATGTGAGGGAGAGTGAGAGAGATGGATAACTGTAAAGTTGACAATCACTCCAAATAATACCTATCTTAAAAGAAAGATTCCTGGAATTCTCTTACCCTTGAGATGACCAGCGGCTGGTTGAAGTCTATGCCCCCGGTCAGCCGGAATCCCCAGGGAGCGGGTCCAGGCAGGACCACATTCTGTGGCATTTTCTTAGTTTTGTGACAAGGCAATGAACTTGGTTCCAGTCCCTGAGAAGTTATCCCCCTGCAAGTAGCAGCAGAAGCAGCCTGATGCCCTGATGCCTCTGAGCTTCCCTTTATCCCTTTGCTCAGACTGACGTCAGCCTCTGGCCAGAAGACATGCACAGGGGAGAATGAGAGGGGAGGAGAATATGCAGAGGGGGAAGAAAGTCAGCAAAGGATGACAGCAACCAGAGAACAGAGATTCCTAAACTCTGACAAAACAGCAGGCAGCTATTACATTTGTATGCTGTGTCCTTTCACATAGGATAATTTAGGATTTAGTCTTTCCATAGTGTTCTCACAGGTATTAATCACAAAGTTCTACAGAGGTGGTGATCTACAAATAGGTCACAGACTGGCTTTGCCCAGATAATCTGTATACAGTATTTTAATGATAAGAATACTGCAGCATTGGACATCTTCCAAAAAATATGGAAAACTTTTGTTTGACATTAAATTTATGGCGTTTGTCACAGTGTGAGAAACAACCAGACATAGACTGTGCTTGAGTTAGGTTTGTTTAGATAGCTGCTGGCAGTTACAGGAATGCAGAGTTGTCTTAGTGCCAGGTGTTTTGCTGTATATAGCAGGCCAGAACCTGACCTTCTGTAATGGTTTATTCCTGTCCACCTGTCTTTTTTCTCTAGCTACAGCAGTGCTGGCTTAGGTGGATTCATTCATTCAGCAGCATTCTCCAAGAAGATAAAAATGCTACAGGGCGGGAGGGAGGAATGGTAACAGGAAAAATGGGCGCCGGCAGCTAGTGGACAAAAAGGGCGCTGCCATTCACTCCCATAATAAATATTGTTTAATGGGCGCCAAACAGGAAAAAAGGGTGTCGGGGATTATTAACGTTTAACAAATGGCGACCGGAGAATTTTAATGTTTTATAACTGCGCTTGTGATGATTTAAGTCAAATTACAGGTAATAGATCATATTCCCGGTTTAGACCCCGGGGGTGTACAGTCCCCAATTGTCTGATCCACCATGCTTCAGCCTTAAGAAGTAGTTTTAAACGATCCCCACCTCTCCTTGGTCTATGAATCTGAGTCCGTTGTGATTGGAATTGGGCTGCAATGGAGGCGTAACCTATCCTGGAGGAAGTCCTCATGCTACTGTTTGCAGCTAAGAAGAGCTATATCTACTATCAAGAGCTATAGTTACATTCTGGGAGTCCAGATGTCATGGCTATTTTTTGTTCACTTTCTTTGTGAATAAATACCCTGCTTTTTAAGAATTGGCAAGTGCTGGTCATTTTCACTTTTTTGCTTGCATTAAGTCTGTATCAGCCATACAGGCTAGACCTGGCACAGCCGTTGAAGCAAGATAGGTGTGCTGTCCAAGAAGTACAAAACATGGATAGGCGTTTGGACGGGCACCCTAATGTGGAACCTCATGGTGACACGTTTGCATATACCGATGAAGATGCTGCAGCAGTGGTTGGTGATTACCTCACGGACACTACATTTCTTTCTAAGAAAGATCCTAAATTGATCGAACGTTCAATTATTCGATTACAAAAAAACCGAATTGCCTTGGACCTCCATGCAAGGACACTGGCTGAGTACTACAGAGTACGCCGTATCCCGAGAGGTGGAAGATCAAATGTGGCACCGACTCTCTTTGCAGGTGACTCTGCCTTTATCTCTATAATCGAGAAAATCTGGAACAAGGCTAGCTTTGACGTTATGATTCATACCATTAAACGTATAAAGCAGGAATTACCCAAATTGGACCAACAGATTATGCTGTTGGAGGAAGAAATGAAATCTCTGTTATCTAAAGAGCTGTTTGAGACCTTTGACAGCAAACGAAAAGAGACTTTGGAAAAACATCGGTCTGCGATTGAGGAAACAAAGAGATCTAAATTCCTACGGGACGAATCTGATTATGTGGACGGTTATGTTTATAAATGGCAGAAAAAGGGTCCAAGTGAGCCAAACCGTCCGAATCCGAGACCTAATCGACCAAAACCACGCAGACCACCAAAGAAACCTCGTAAAAAACCTGACGTTCCAGGATCAGGTTCTTCTGAAGATTTTTTACAAACGACAGAGTCGTCTCAGAGCGATGCCTCAGGAGATGGAAACCAAGAAGGAGAGGCGGAAGAAAACATAGAAAGCAACAAAATTCCACCACAGGGTATGAATCTGCGCAGCAAGACCAAATAACTGATAATTTGGTAATTAATATTTCCTCTCGTGCTCTATCTGAGGAAGAAGAAGGAGTCCTCAAGAGGGGATTATCGTTCTGTCCCACTTTCTTACCTGACTTTTTTGAGTTGGACATTGAGTTAACGAGATTTTTTCGGAATATCAGACTCAAGAACTTTTTTGCCAATCTCCCTTCTCGAGATCAAGGATCTACTGCTCCGGAGTCCTCACTCCCTCTATCCTTGGGTCCTTTTGGCTTAAAAAATCGAAGTGACTTTAATCCATCGTCCAATCCAACAATTGAGAACTTTATAGATTGTGTGAAGGAGGATATCCACAAATTGGAGGCCGAAGTAAAACTTGGGAGACGTCATGGCTATAAGAACAACCTCTCACAGACAGAGAAACTGGCTTTACAATCCCTACAGTCCGCCGATGAGATAATTATCAAATCGGCGGACAAGGGGGGAGCCTTAGTTGTGATGGACAAGTCCTTCTACTTGAAGAGTGTGCAGTGCCTCTTGGAGGACACTTCCACATATCAACGACTTGATAGGGATCCACTCCCAAGGATTGAAAGAATAATAGGGAGATTAGTACAGGAAGCAACTTCAAAGGAAATTATTGATGAGGGCCTGGCAAAGTTCTTGATAAAAAAACATCCTATCACACCGGTGTTCTACACCTTACCTAAAATTCACAAAAATCTACAGATTCCCCCGGGGAGACCTATTGTCTCCGGGATGGATTCTGTGTTATCCCCTCTGGCCATCTTTCTCGATGCTGTTCTCCAACCGTATTTACAGATTCAGGCCTCGTATGTGAGAGATACGGGCATGTTTCTGGAATTATTGAAATCTCAACCTTACCCTGAAGGTGATTTTCTTATGGTCACCATGGATGTGGAGAGTTTGTACACCTCCATTCCCCACCGGGAGGGAATGGAGGTAATACAACATGTCCTTGACACCCGTTCTGATTTTGACAAACAGCAATGTGATTTCCTCATGTCTCTCTTACAGCTAGTGCTGACGATGAATTATTTCCTTTTTGGTGATGTCTTTTACGAGCAGGTCCGGGGGACGGCGATGGGCTCAAACGTGGCCCCATGCTATGCGAACCTCTTTATGGAAGCATATGAAGAGGCGTTCGTTTATACGCATCCATTGTTTCATGCACATGCAAGGATGTGGGTAAGATATATTGATGATGTCTTTCTTTTGTGGGTGGGGCCACGTTCGGGCCTTGATGCCTTTATCCTGGACTTGCACGGAAGGTATCCTTTTATTAAGTTGACGTCACACGTCAGCAATACCAGTATTGATTTTTTTGGATGTTAGGGTCAAGTGTGGAGAAGGAAGGTTTGTCACCGACCTTTTCAGAAAATTAACAGATAGAAATTCCACTCTACACTTTGACTCCTTTCATCCACTATCTCTAAAAAGTGCAATACCTAGATCTCAAATACTGAGAGTCGAGAGAATAGTTTCTGATCTAACTACATGTGATTTACGGGTAGAGGAACTAAGAAATAGATTTAGGGTGAGAGGTTATCCGGAAGGGGTTCTAAAAAAAGTGGGAGGGGGGTGCCAGAGGGGTGGGAAGAAGAGAAGAGAAAACAGTGGTAGGATTCCTTTCATCTCGAGGTTCAGCACGATTTCAAGTCAGGTCAGGGGTATTATACAGCAAAGATGGTCCATTCTGAGGGAGGGACTTCCGAGGGTTCCTGAATTTAGGGACCCTCCTTTGTTCTCCTTCAGACGGGCACCCTCACTTAGGGACAGGCTAGTAAGGTCAGATTTGGGTCCTTCAGTTGATAACACAGGCACGAGAAGGAGGGGAACTTTCCCCTGTAGAGATTGTGTCCAGTGCGGAAATGTTTTGGGTGGTGACTCTGTCCGACACCCTCTGAGTGGAAGAAATTTCCCACTTAAAGGTTTCTTTGACTGTAACTCTAAATTTGTAGTATATTGTATAAAGTGCCCATGTGGGCTATTATATGTGGGCCAAACCACTCAGAGGGTGAAAGACAGGATCTCTGCCCACAAATCCGCGATTAGAAAAAAACGAATGGAACAGGCGGTTTCTGCCCATTTTACTGAAAGGTCACATGGGGTGGCGTCATTACGTTTCCAAGTATTGCAGCAGATTCATAGACCAAGGAGAGGTGGGGATCGTTTAAAACTACTTCTTAAGGCTGAAGCATGGTGGATCAGACAATTGGGGACTTTACACCCCCGGGGTCTAAACCGGGAATATGATCTATTACCTGTAATTTGACTTTATTGACTAATGTAAAGGTTGATCGCCACATTGCAGCCCATTCTATACTTTTTCACTAATTTTGTCATTTTGTTTTTAATGAACCCCTTCATCCCCCTTTTTATAAAGTGTTTTCATTAAAAAATTCCTTTTAATTTTTAGGACGATAGGATGGAAGTACTCCACATCTGGTGAACAATACCTGGATATCCTATTCTGCTTTGCTGTCCCTGAAATGAAACCTAAATGTGGCGGTATGTATGGATGTCCAATATTAGGATCCATGTGTCTATTGGTATTTAATGAGAGCATAAGGCAAAGCAGAAAGGTTGTTTTTGTTTTTTTTTGAGGTGCATTCTTCTATGTGGCCACTAGATGGCATTGATCTTATCCATGCGTACATATATGTAGGTGATGCATACATTTGTACGTATGATGCCAATGCGGCTTGCGTGATAATTATGCGACATTTTTTGACGCGTCCAATGCGACCGTTTTTACGCATGAAGATGACGTTTTGAATCGTGATTGGTAGACATGAGGTTTTCTACACTCCCAGTTAACGGCTTTTCAAATTTGCCCATCCAGGTATATGATTAGATGCTTTGGAGTTTGCTTCCAGTTTCCCATCAGGTCCACCTCTGTAGCGATTGGCTATAGCCTAGGGGGGAGGGGTATAAATAGAGTTTAGGCAGGCAATAGTGACATGCTTTCACTTGACAAAGAGCGGTTTATCCGTTCGAAACGGCGACAGTCCGTTGTGATTGGAATTGGGCTGCAATGGAGGCGTAACCTATCCTGGAGGAAGTCCTCATGCTACTGTTTGCAGCTAAGAAGAGCTATATCTACTATCAAGAGCTATAGTTACATTCTGGGAGTCCAGATGTCATGGCTATTTTTTGTTCACTTTCTTTGTGAATAAATACCCTGCTTTTTAAGAATTGGCAAGTGCTGGTCATTTTCACTTTTTTGCTTGCATTAAGTCTGTATCAGCCATACAGGCTAGACCTGGCACAGCCGTTGAAGCAAGATAGGTGTGCTGTCCAAGAAGTACAAAATATACATTATTTAATGATTTCTACATTTGCAAAACATTTGTAAACGAAATACAACACAATATTTTTATAAACGGTATTACCGCTTATCGTTTACACCCCGCGCCCTTTTTCCCCGGCGCCCTTTTTGATGTACGCGGGAGGAATGCCCCTGTAACTGCTGAGGTGGATCTGCAGGCCCTGTACTAAAGCACAGAGACACCATGAGAAAGAGCACAATTAAAGGTATGGCTTCACCTTCTTTAACTGATTGAATCTCCTGTCTGTCTTATTAAAGTATTGATTATTGAGAAGATCATTTATTCTCACAGAGGTTGTCCATACTGATTTGAAAGAAATTGGCATTTCTAGCTTGACACTCCAGGTGATGCATCTTGGGATTTTGCTCGTGACAGACTGGGCCTTTGATATAATAAGCAGAAGAAGGGAAATGCAAGTGGAATGAAGAATAGAGAATTGAAATAAAGTCAATGGTATATTGTATAATTATATTTGTAATTTACAACTTTTATATTTACAATGCGTATACTATAATCTATTCTGCAATATAATTATATTGTTATATGTATTTTTTTTATCTTCTAAATATATATTTGTATACCTAACTTATTGTCCAATAAATTTTTTGTTGATTGAGAAAGAGCATAATTACTTTTTATAGAATTCCTAGCTAGCACAGCCTCTTCAGGGCCAAGGAACCTCTGTTTTATTCCATAACAAGTATGGCAACAATATGCTCACCATGAAACCCCTCCTTCCTCCAGGTAGCAATGATCATGCCCTTACAGCTAATCTAGTCATATTCCCCCTGTGTCCCCACAGCATTGCTGTATTACTGTGTGGTACCATTTCCACAAACCTGTAATCACCCACCTTAAAGCGGTATAAAACTCTGACCTAATGTTCAATAAAACATGTTTTCCTACTTTTTATATGCCATACGGTTATCATATTTGCTTTTGTGCGTATTATTATTCATTTAGAAATCACAAGTTCCAAAGTACATTTTTTGCTCTGAGAGCTGCCTTTACATTTTATTCATAGCTGGTTTATTCATCTTGTGTCTGTCTGTGTTCAGGAGAGTCTGCACAGTCAGAGAATGTGTCACATTCCTCACTTGATACAATTAAGTAAACACAAGATAATGTTATCTCCAGTTCAGATGTGTCCAGCTTTCCATGCAGAGAGCTTGAAATTCCTGTGTTTAACTAGTTGAATGCTGCTCTAGTTAAAATAAAATGTTGGTAGTATACAATATGCTGTAAATATTCTTTAAGAGCAAAGAAGAAATGCTGGGTGTCATTACGCTTTAATTCACCAGAATTCGTCCTAGTTGTA
This sequence comes from Hyperolius riggenbachi, assembly GCF_040937935.1. Lineage (NCBI taxonomy): Eukaryota > Metazoa > Chordata > Amphibia > Anura > Hyperoliidae > Hyperolius > Hyperolius riggenbachi. Next base: position 146,009,844 of record NC_090646.1, on the reverse strand, counting down.
CCGGTTGTCAGGTCTCCGCAGGGACCCCACTCACTGCAATCCATAAATACGGTTTTCCAATGAAGAGACGACACACAACCGGTATAGCAATTTTACTGTATTGGAATATGTTAGGAGAATACACAACTAGTTTCAGGTGGGGAAGCGCTCCACCCACAACTAGTAGTGGCTGGATAGTGTAATTGGTTAAGGGCTCTGCCTCTGACATGGGAGACCAGGGTTCGAATCTCGGCTCTGCCTGTTCAGTAAGCCAGCACCTATTCAGCAGGAGACCTTAGGCAAGTCTCCCTAACACTGCTACTGCCTATAGAGCGCATCCTAGTGGCTGCAGCTCTGGCGCTCAGGAGAAAAGCGCTATATAAGTGTTTGTCTTTGTCTTTTAGTTGTGTATTCTCCTGACATATTCCAATATAGCAAATTTGTTATACCAGTTGTGCGGTTCCATTTCCCCCACTATGCCATGTGCCCCTCCCCCAAACAGTGCTATCCAGCATAGTGACATACGGTATACCCCCACTATTGCTATTTCCCATATTACTGCAGCATCCCATGCTTTTCCCCTTGCCCTTTATGCAAAGTAGTGTAGGAAAGCATATAAGGTTATTTTATATTTACCTGGCACTGGATACTACTGGAGCTCTCTCCTCCGGTCTTCCTTGCTCTCTGCATGCCATGACAGCTTAATGTAAAACACATTATTGTGGTCTCCATCCTGAGTTACTCTGAATGGTCCTCAAGTGTCAGCAATGGCAGCTGGAGGGGCTCAGTATAGGAGAAGTGTGTGTGTGTGTGGGGGGGGGGGGGGGGGGGAGGGGGTTAATAAGACAGGGAGTTATTGCGAGGGAAGACTGTGAAGTATGAAATTGAACCTGAATAAATTACGAACAAATATGACTTTCCTTTAGCACACCCAATTTTTCTAGTCACCATTTTACTAAATGTGCATTTGCCTTTGTTTTGAAGAGCGATGAGGCTGCATACGGTGGTGCAGTTAGTGAACTCTTTTACATTTTCATTATTTCTGCATAAATATAATAAAAACATAATTTGTTTTTGACTTATCCTAAAAGTGTCTGTAGAAGGAGCATTTTCCCTCTAGGATTGTCAGTTCTTTTGAAGGTGAAATTAGAGTCAAGTGTTTTATCCTTGGGGTGATAGATATATGAGTGGCAGATCTTGCTATATTGACAGAATAAAATCTGGGTTTCCATTATTCAAGTCTGGTCTTTACAAAACACTATGTTAAATTTTGCCATAGCCTGAATGCAGGAGATTTCCGAGGAGGACATCAAGGAAAAAGCTAAATCACATGCTGCAGAAGGTTACACAACAATTTCTAAAGAGTCGTACGTTCACCAATTTGTCAGACAGCTCATATATAGACAAAAGTAACAACACTGTTGCTGCTCTTCCCAGGAGTAGACTACCACCAAGTAGTCTACCACCAATGAGTTGGAGTCATGGAGTCGGAGCAATTTTGGGTACCTGGAGTCTGAGGTCTCAATAAACTTAGGAGTCTGATGATTTTTGTACAAACTCCACATTCCTGATAAGAATTAGACGAATGAGTTGGAGTCGAGGAGTCGGAGCAATTTTGGGTATGCGGAGTCAGTCTGTGGTTTCATAGACTAAGGAGTTGGAGTCAGAGTTGGAGTCAGATGATTTTTGTACCGACTGCACAGCCCTAGCACTGAAGGACATCTCAAATAACGGCATGCCACCATTGAAGGAACCACATGGATAAACCTGAATGCTATTGCAATGCTTCTGTGGACTGATTATCGGAAAAAAAAAAAAAAAAAGAAAAAGAAAGGGTTGGAAAAGAGAAAGGGAGAAATAGAGGGAATGCATAGAAAAATAGATGGCAGGGCCAGTTGCTTGTCAGTCCTGCTGATCTCTTTGACTGAAAGTAGTGGCTGAATCACACACCTGAAACAAGGATGCAGCTAATCCAGTCTGATTTCAGTCAGAGCACCTGATCTGCATGCTTGTTGAGGGTCTGTGGCTAAAAGTATTAGAGAGACAGGATCAGCAGGAGAGTCAGGCAACTGGTATTATTTTAAAAGAAAAAAATCCACATCCTTCTCAGATTAGGTTCCCTTTAACCACCCTGGCGTTCTGATTAAATCGCCAGGGTGGCTGCGGGAGGGTTTTTTTTAAATAAAAAAAAAACTATTTCATGCAGCCAACTGAAAGTTGGCTGCATGAAAGCCCACTAGAGGGCGCTCCGGAGGCGATCTTCCGATCGCCTCCGGCGCCCAGAATAAACAAGGAAGGCCGCAATGAGCGGCCTTCCTTGTTTTGCTTATATCGTCGCCATAGAGACGAGCGGAGTGACGTCATCGACGTCAGCCGACGTCGTGACGTCAGCCGCCTCCGATCCAGCCCTTAGCGCTGGCCGGAACTTTTTGTTCCGGCTACGCTGGGCTCAGGCGGCTGGGGGGACCCTCTTTCGCGCTGCTCGCGGCGAATCGCCGCAGAGCGGCGGCGATCAGGCAGCACACGCGGCTGGCAAAGTGCCGGCTGCGTGTGCTGCTTTTTATTTCATTCAAATCGGCCCAGCAGGGCCTGAGCGGCAGCCGCTGGCGGTGTTGGACGAGCTGAGCTCGTCCAGACCGCTCAGCTGGTTAAATATGTGTGAGTAATAGCATAGACCTCTATTCACCTTTACTGATAATGAAAGTCTAGTAGGCTGATCTCGGGCTTTAGTTTCATCTTCTTCTATGCACTTTTGAAATTCTTCCAACATTAAGTGGGTCCATTATGACTGACAGCCATTTCTAGAAGGACTTTTCACATAGAGTTCTAAGTAGCCAATTTGTGGTTGACGTGTTAGGGTGCATACACACATCCAATTTTGATTGGCCAATCAATGGCCAGTTTTACCACCTCCATGTAGTCCATGAGCCACCTGATGTGTTAAAAAATGTATACAAGCATTTACATTTTTTAACAAATTGGGTGGCTCAAGGATGTAAGTGAAGCAAGTATGGTGCCTATTTTGATATCATTGCTAGCCAGCTACTGCCTTACAGTTTAATATTTATGATTGTAGCTAATACAACATATGGTGATAGTTTTATTAAGGATATGTAAAATCAGCCAATTTTTATCAATTCAAGTATATATATTTTAACCTGCATACACTGTGCTACCCTGCTTTCAACTATACAGACTAGACTTGGGCGGCACGGTGGCATAGTGGTTAGCGTTGCAACACTGGGTCCCTGGTTCGAATCTCAGCAAGGTCAACATCTGCAAGGAGTTTGTATGTTCTCCCCGTGTCTGCGTGGGTTTCCTCCGGGTACTCTGGTTTCCTCCCACATCCCAAAAAAATACAGAAAAGTTAATTGGCTTCCCCCTAAAATTTGCCCTAGACTAGGATACAGGCACTGCACAATACATACACAGACATAGTACTATGGTAGGGATTAGATTGTGAGCCCCTCAGAGGGACAGTTAAGTGACAAAACAATATATACTCTGTACAGCACTTCGGAATATGTCGGCACTATATAAATACTAAATAATAATGATAGACTTCATATTTTACATACATTTTACATAAGTATCCTGATTCAAAACTTCCTGTCTGTAAAATGCAAGCTCCAGTCTCAAGTAATGTTTAGCTACTTAGATAAGGAATTACACACAGGCCTGAGACACAGGCTAGGGGCTGGAAAGATTTGTCTGTGAGTTGTCTACACAGGAGCAGTTTGCTAGCAAGTAAGGAATACTGCATGCCAGCAAATTAGCTAAGTATTATTATTATTATTAATTAGATTTATATAGCGCCAACATATTACGCAGCGCTGTACAATAAATAGGATTACAGACAATGATAACAGGGGTGACAGAACAATACAGGTAACCGACCATAGATGCAACAATACAGGTAATAGCAATAAGATACACAACACAATGCAGATAACAGTACAATGCCAGATCATAAACTGGAATGGTAGTGGTAAAAAATTACCAGTTCCAAATTCTGGGTAAAGTGCACACAGTCAAGTATGATACACAAGGGGAGAGGGCCCTGCCAAAGGCTTACAATCTAGAGGGAGGGGCTGGTGACACAAAAGGAGGCGGTGCATCAAAAAGTTATTGGCAGAAAGGATTAGGGTAGTGTTGAGTTGATGTAGGCCTCCTTGAAGAAGTGAGTTTTAAGTGCTTTTTTGAAGGTGTTGAAGGTGGGAGCGAGCCTGATGGGCAGTGGGAGAGAGTTCCACAGGATAGGGGCAGCTCTAGTGAAGTCCTGCAGTCTGGCATGGGAGTGCGAGATGCGTGGGGTAGTTAAGAGGAGGTCGTTGGAGGAGCGAAGTGGGCAGCCAGGTGTATATCTGCTGACCAGGTCAGAGATGTAGGTTGGGCAGGACTTGTGTATGGATTTGTATGCCAAACATAGGATCTTGAAGCTGATTCTGAAGTGAATTGGAAACCAATGAAGGGATTTGCATAGGGGAGTTGTGGAGACAGAGCTGTGGGAGGAGTAGATGAGTCTGGCTGCTGCGTTCATGATGGATTTTAGGGGGGCGATGCAGTTTTGAGGAAGGCCTCACAAGAGGGAGTTGCAGTAGTCCAGGCGGGAGATGATGAGGGCATGGACAAGGAGTTTGGTAGTGTCTGGGGTCAGGAAAGGATCTTGGAGATGTCGCGTAAGTGGAAATAGCAGGCTCTAGCTACGGTTTGGATGTGGGAGGTGAAGGAGAGGGCCGAGTCCAGGGTGACACCCAGGCAGCGGGCTTGTGTGGTTGGATGAATGATTGTGCCATTGACAGTGACATAGAGGTCAGTGGGGGGTGAGGCAGCACGGGGAGGGAAGATTAGGAGTTCAGTCTTATCCAGGTTTAATTTTAGGAACCTGGCAGACATCCACGATGAAATAGCTGAGAGACCAGAGGATACCTTCTCCATGGTGGTGGTGGAGAGGTCAGTGGTATGGAGGTAAATCTGGGTGTCATCTGCATATAGGTGATAGTTGAAACCCAGAGAGGAGATGAGTTTTCCGATGGAGTCGGTGTAAATGGAGAACAGTAGGGGACCAAGAACAGAGCCTTGGGGGACCCCAACTGAAAGTGGGAAGGAGGTTGAGGAGGAACCATTGAAGGAGGTCTTGAAGGAGCGATTTGAGAGGTAGGAGGAAAACCATGCTAGGGCACGGTCTTGGATACCCACAGATTGCAGGGACTGGAGTAGCACGGAGTGATAAACAGTGTCGAATGCTGATGAGAGGTCTAGAAGGAGAAGGATAGTGTATTTTCCTTCGGCCTTGGCAAGCGTGAGGTCATTGACGACCTTGGTCAGGGCAGTCTCGGTGGAGTGGCCTGGCCGAAATCCAGATTGTAGGGGGTCAAACAGGGAGTTGGAGTCAAGGTAATGGGTCATGCGTTGGTGGACTAAACGCTCCAGGAGTTTAGATGCAAAAGGGAGTAAGGAGATGGGGCAGCAGCTGGATGGAAGTGAGGGGTCTAGTGAGGGTTTTTTAAGTAGGGGAAGTACAGTGGCCTGTTTGAAGTCAGAGGGGAAGGTACCCGTGGAGAGGTTAAACAGAGTGGTGACTGGTGAGGACAGGAGCCAGAACAGGGAAGTGAGGACGGAGGCATTTGGATGGCACAGGGTCTAGGTGGCAGGAGGTGGCAGGAGAAGTGGCTAGGAGACGGCTGACTTTGTCCTCTGTGATAGGAGTAAAGGCAATGAGTGGTGGGTGGGGTGGGGGAGAGGTATAGGTGGGAGAGGAAGAAGTGGTGGAGTGGAGGCATGAGATTTCCCGTAGGATGCTGGCTATTTTGTCGGTAAAGTGGGTGGACAGATCAGTGGCTGAGAGGGTGGAGGTGGGGGGAGCAGTGGTGGGGTTAAGGAGGGAGTTGAAGGTGGCGAAGAGGCGCCGAGGGTTGGAGGCTTAGGATCCGATCAAGGCAGCAAAGTATTTTTGTTTAGCATCAGTTAATGCAGTATAGAACAGCTGCAGGTTGGCCTTGTACGCCAAGAAGTCGGAGTTGCGGCGGGATTTCCTCCATTTGCCTTCATAGGTGCGTGTCTGTTTTTGGAGGTTGCGAGTGTGTGCATTGTGCCAGGGCTGGGGGTTGATGGGACGGCTGGGGCGGAATGTGGGGGGTGCAGCAATGTCTAGGGCAGATGGAGAAAGTCACATACACAGGCAGATGCAATTTGAGAATCGTGTGCAGATGGAGAAAGTCACATACACAGGCAGATGCAATTTGAGAATCGTGTGCAGATGGAGAAAGTCACACACACAGGCAGATGCAATTTGAGAATCGTGTGCAGATGGAGAAAGTCACATACACAGGCAGATGTAGGTAACTTTTCTTCCATAATGGCACCATTATTTGGACAATCTGTTCTGTTCAAAAGCCTTTGAGTTATTTGTGATGTGTACATTTGGTTCCTATCATTGCTGAACTAGCTAACCTTAATTTTATCACCTGAGTTAGGCAAAAAATATTTAAAGCTTGCCATACAAACATTGATTTTGATCACCAAAATGGGCCCCACCAGCTGTGCTCCCCCATAAATTTGAAGCTGGAGCCTCCACTGCATTTGGGGCCTTTTTGGACTTGTTTGTGGCAGAATTATAATGTCAATTTTGGAAAACTGATTAACATTCTGAAGAGATTCCAGTCACAATATTAGAGCTAGGGAAGAGTGTTTCTGTATGCTGGATGTGCTGGGCACATTCCTCCATAGTAATGCCCACAGTGAACACTGTCCTCTGTAAATGCCATATTTTTTTTCTCATACAATATAAAAAGATGAAAAATGCCTCTGTATTGCTATTTCCTAGTAATTACTGGGAATATATGTGGCATTTAGAATTTTAGTTAACTTTGATAGTTGTCCTTCAAAAAGTCTGGATGGGGCCGTACCAGATTTTTTAATTGTATATGTTTCTGTATCCTGGCCACTAAAGGCCGGGTAGTTTGGTCAATACAGTAAAATCTGCAGGAACACATACCAAAATCTGCAGGAACACATATCTGCAGGAACATACACAACATAGGAGGTTTGACAAGGTATGAGACTTTTGACCAAAAAAAAATTCCTACTTGGATAGATTTATTTGTAAGTAGCTGTGAACAAATATTACAGTTTTGGCACCTAAAGTTCCATCTGGGTGTAATATGTCCTAGCCATGTAATGCTTGTTGCATAAATTCATTGGGAGAAAGGTAGTTGGCCAGAGTGGGGGCCTTTCTGAAGGTGACTCAAGGGGGTTCACCAATCAAGGGTCCTAGTACGGAGTCTTTGGCAATCGTCGACCAGTTGTTATAGATTGCCTTTCTCACTTCACCTGCCATAGGAGTAAAGGCGAAAGTGAATAACATACGTTTATTTTGTCTTTTTGGTTTTGCCTTAGGCTGGAGTAAATTGTCCCTACATGGATTCTGGCTTTATGAGTGACCTCTTTCAGGAGGGTATCATCATACCCCATTTTGCAAAACCTTTGGATTTGGTCATGGGCTTGTTTGTCAAAATCTGCAAGATGAGTTGTTGCACCTTAGCCTAAGCATTTGGCCATATGGAATGGCTCTCATCACGTTTTGAATGAAAACTTTGCGCATTAAGCAGCACATTAGTAGCAGTGAATTAACAATGGCCCTGGCACAACAACTCGTTTCCCTTGACAACCAAAATGCAATCTCAGAATCGTTCATTTCAGATGGGAACTGCATATTGAATTGGTTGCAGTTCAAGTATCTGAGGAAATCATCAAACTGGTCTCTCGCTAGTACCGGACCACACCACCAAGACATCAAACAATAGTCCATGCAAGTGGTAGTCAGCATCATTTTTGAGTCATCACCCATTAGAGTATAATTTGAATGTTACTTAACAAACCTCCTAATGATAACGGTATGTTTTTTAATTAAATAATTTAAAAAAACAAATGCCCTGCTCTAAATTATTACGCACAACAGAGTTTCAAAACATTTTATAGGTTGTACAGAACTGAAAATTGTAATTTGTTGAATTTGCAGCATTAAGAGGTTATATTTACTCGAATCAAAAGCTATTTCAATCAAAAATATTTAATAGGTTACTTATTAACATAGGACCCCTTATTGATAGAGGCTTTACAAATTTTGCATCCATTGAACTTGTGAGTTTTTGAAACGTTTCTGCTTGAATGTCTTTGCAGGATATCAGAATAGCCTCCCAGAGCTGCTGTTAGGATGTAAACTGCATCCACCCTCATAGATCTTTTAAATGAGGATGTTCCAAAGGTTCTTAAGAGGATTTAAGTCGGAATAGGCCACACCACAAGTTTCTGTCTTTTTATGCCGATAGCAGCCAATGATAGAGGTATTCCTTGCAGCATGAGATGGTGCATTGTCATACATGAAGATGATTTTGTCACAGAAAGCACGGTTATTTTCTTTTGTATCATGGAAGAACGTGTCAGTCAGAAACTCCACATACTTTTCAGGGGTCATTTTCATACCTTCAGGGACCCTAATGGGGCAGACTAGCTCTCTCCCCATGATTCCAGACCAAAACATGACTTTGCCACCTCTTTTGTTGCAGCCTTGTTGGCATATGGTAACTGTCCACCAACCATATACCACACCATCCATTCAGGGTTGCTTGGCACTCATCAGTAAATAAGATTATCTGAAAATTAGTCTTCAAGTAGTTCTGGGCCTATTGCAGCCATTTCTGCTTGTGAGCATAGGTTAAGGGTGAATAGAACGTTTATGCATAACTGCAATCCTCAGAAGGATCCTGCTCCTTGATGTTCACGACACTCGGCACCAGTCGCTTCAAATACCGGTTTTCTGCTTTGTAATGGCATTTTAACAGCTGCTTTCTTAATTCAATGTATTTATACAGATATCTTAAGTTTTTTTTTTTTTTATCCCTATTGGTACACATTCTGTTCAATACACAACCTGCCTGGTACATAGGGTACACATGCCTGGGAGTCAGGCCATAGTTGCATTTATTACCTTCATTGATGTTTATGCTGAATTTGACTATCTCTTAGATATATCTAAGTAGGTTATGCTTTATTCATACCTATATGGATTAGATATGTACAATCTCAAGATCTACGACTATACTAAAGTTAAGATGTATTGTAATGAAGATAAACATAGACCAAAGGTACATTCTTGTTTCTCTTCTTCCCCTCTCTTTTCCTACTCTCCATTCCTATCCTCTTTTTTCATACTTCTCAATACTCTACTATTTTGGTTATGAAATGTTAATAACTCTAAAATTAGGAGTGTTTTCATCCCTTTTCTTTAAGATTAAGATAGGTTGTCATTTACTAAACTGTGTATTCCGTTATGTATAATGTAATATTAAGACTCATTGATGTAAATGTTGAATAAGTTGCTGTTAAACTAAACAAAATCCTTCAATAAAAATTATTGAAATAAAAAAAAAAAAATTCAATGTATTTATCTGGCAGAAACCTTCCACATTTTGCCTTTATCTGAACAAACCCATGTGTGCTCTGAGTTGGCCAAAAATCATTTAACAGTACGATGATCATGTTTAAGTCTTCCTGAAATATCCAAGGTTGTCATTCCATGTCCAAGACATTCAACTATTTCATATTTTTCAGCAGCAAAGAGATTCTTTTTCTTTCCCATATTGTTTAAAAATGATGGTCAGCTTAATAACGTGGAACATCCTTCCTTAGTAGTTTTTCCTTTAATTGGGCTAAGAAGCTGGCAAACGAATTATTCCAAGATTGATTTCAGTGATCAAAAGAGCCCTGGAATACAATATCATCCTTTAGTTAATTAAAAAAGTGTTTTATGATTTTTGGGTTCCGAATCTTCTTTTGTTTGTGTATATTTTTTAATGTGAATTTTTGGGAATGTGATTTTTTCTTGCATTCCAATGAAGTTAATTTACATGAAAATGACATAAAACTAACTTCAGAATAGCATATGTTTGTCAAATTGCTAATGCAAAAATGTGCAATTCCAATTCGCGTGGATTGGTATGTGAATCACATGTTCATTGCGAAAAAAAACCACAAATACCAGCTGGATTTTTTTTCTGCAAAAAAAGTTGCATCTGAAAAATTGCTCAACAACCCAATTCAAATGCAATGCCATTGACTTGTAGTAGACATGTGGCAAATGTGAATTTGCAAAAAGAAAAAATCACATGCAACTTCTGCTGTGTGTGAAAGGGGCCTAAAGCAGTGGTGGGCCGAAATTTCACATATGCAAAATTTTGTATGGAAATTCGCATTTATGCATCGTAAAGCAAAATTTAAATTGTAAGTAATCCTAATTAATTTCATATGTAATAGTAATATTTCATAATTTTGCTTAATTTTTGTGCAATTTAGCAAAATTTTGTGCCGACTTTTGTGGTTAATTGCAAAGCCCCCATACATGCTACTGCTACCAAATTTGCTACATATGTTAAGGAGAATAGTGGGTATAAGTAAAAAAAAATTTTTTCAAAAAGACATTGTAGTTTTTGAGAAAATTGATTTTAAATATGCAAAGAAAAATGGTTTTTAAATGTAATTTTATTTGTTTAAAAAAAAAATTCTTTGCATTTTTAAAATCGATTTTCTCAAAAACTACAAGATATTTTTGGAAAATTCTTTTTTGACTTGTACTCACTATTCTCCGTAACATATGTAGCAATTTTGGTGTCAATAGCATGTATGGGGGCTTTGCTATTCACTGCTAAAGTCAATTCAAAATTACGCAAAAATAACACAAAATTTGGGTTGAGGATAATCAGATATATTGGTGCCTCTCATTCTCAGTGTAAAGGTGGCCACACACGATACAATAAAATGATCCGATTTTACGGCAATTCGACAAAACCGATCGGATTTCCCGAAAAAAATCAAAAGCTTTTTTCTCATTTGACTGAAAAATCCGATCGGATTTCCTGTTTTCTTAAATTTTTATCGATCCGGAATGCCAGATAATTTTCTTCTATCTTTCTAAAGATTGTATGGTGTGTGTTAGATTGACAATTTTTTAATATACACACCCTAGCAATTTTGTCAGAGTTTCCAATCATTTTTATCATAACTGGGGAATAAATTGAACATACGTGTGTGGTATATTGGTCATATTTTTGAAATTTTACAATCAGTCAGAAAAATTGATTGCAATTCTTAAATTGAACAGATATTTAAAAAGTTGTATGGTGTGTGGCCACCTTAAGATTTACCTGCTAAGTGTGAATGGTTACCCTGAAGAAAACTCAAAATTTATCAAACAAGTTTGTGTTCGATGCAGATTGGAAAGGGATTTTGTTTCCGGCTTAACTTCATCAGTGGTTCTGCTAACACCAGTAAAGGTTTTGGGACAGAGTTCCAGAGGGCAATGGGTTAGGCACACCTGTGAGAAGTGGAGTAGGGAAATAGGGCATTATTATTATTTTAGTATTTATATAGCGCCATCTTCTGCAGCGCTGTACAGAGTATATTGTCTTGTCAGTTAACTGTCCCTCAGAGATGCTTACAATCTAATCCCTACCATATAATGTTACAATAGTGGTATGTGTGCTCCTCACACCAATCAGATATATAGAGACTCCTGGTTTTCACTAATTAGATGGATCGCTGCGCACAATGGGGGTATCACCACCCTAAGAAAGTCATATAATGCAAAGTCTTGGCACTGCGCTCACAACATTAATCATAAAGAAATAGTACACATATAAAGTCCAAACAAGTCCACTTAGAGTTCCTCAATAGTTCCCGTATCCAAAACAGGACATATGATAATATAAATTACGCTCACCAACAGTGATGGCTGATTTGATTATAGACCAGCAAATAGACTCAGTCACAGTGATATTCAACCAGACTCTTAAACTTCCTCCTATATATGGCTCAACGACAGGATGGAAACATACATAGCGTAATCCAGCTTCAAGATATATATGCTACTCTTTCCACCACTAACTCCAGCAGACACCGTGCAAATCTCCTTTAAAGTGCCTCCACAGTGCAGGCTCACCAGATAGCGTGGCTGACCCTGCATAGACCAGCTTAAAGCGCCCACTGTTTATATCCTCAGGCTCTTTCCTCTCCACACAGATATCCCAGATAACCTTAAAGACTCAGAACATAGGACTCCATAGCGTAATTCCATTTTATTTTCAATATAAAAACATAGTATTGCACTCATGTGTTAAAATCTTATGCGCATATCAGATAGTTAGGACGTCCTCACCATCCGCAGAGCCTCGGACGTGGGAGACGTGGAAATGCTTAGCAGAGTGCCGGCGGTGAGGACATCCTAACTCTGTAGTTCATTCAGGTTCTAAGGCTTTCGAGCATAGGACAGCTCTTTTTAACTCACACCACAGATTTTCAATTATATTCAGGTCTGGGGACTGAGATGGCCATTTCAGAACATTGTACTTATTCCTCTGCATGAATGCCTTAGTGGATTTTGAGCAGTGTTTAGGGACGTTATCTTGTTCAAAGATCCAGCCCTGGCGCAGCTTCAGCTTTGTCACCGATCCCTGGACATTGATCTCCACAATCTGCTAATACTGAGTGGAATCCATGCGTCCCTCAACTTTGACAAGATGTCCCTGCACTGGCACACAGCCCCACAGCATGATGGAACCACCACCATATTTTACTGTAGGTAGCAGGTGTTTTTCTTGGAATGCTGTGTTGTTTTTCCTCCATGCATAATGTCCCTTGTTATGCCCAAATAACTCAATTTTAGTTTCATCAGTCAACAGCACCTTATTCCAAAATGAAGCTGACTTGTCCAAATGTGCTTTAGCATACCTCAAGCGGCTCTGTTTCTGCTGTGGGCGGAGAAAAGGCTTCTTCTGCATCACTCTTGCATACAGCATCTCCTTGTGTAAAGTGCGCCGAATGGTTGAATGATGCACAGTGACTCCATCTGCAGCAAGATGATGTTGTAGGTCTTTGGTGCTGGTCTGTGGGTTGACTGACTGTTCTCACCATTTTTTTCGCTTCTGTTTATCTGAGGTTTTCCTTGGTCTGCCACTTCGAGCCTTAACTTGAACTGAGACTGTGGTGTTTCATTTCCTCAATATGTTCCTAACTGTGGAAAATGACAGCTGAAATCTCTGAGACAGCTTTCTGTATCCTTCCCCTAAACAATGATGGTGAGTAATCTTTGTCTTCAGGTCATTTGAGAGTTGTTTTGATACCCCCATGTTGCTACTCTTCAGAGAAAATTAAGGAGGGAAACTTACAATCGACCTGCTTAAATATTCTTTCTCATAATTGGATTCACTTGTGTATGTAGGTCAGGGGTCACAGAGCTTAACAAGTTAATTTGAGTTCCAATAATTAGTTATAAAGAATCAATATTTGGAATCAATAAAATGACAACAGTGCCCAAATTTATGCACCTTCCTAATTTTATTTAAACAATTATTGCACATACTTTCTGTAAATCCAATAAACTTAACCACTTCCCGACCGCCGTATATACAAATGGCGGCCGGGAAGTGCACCCCGCAAGGACCGCCGTATAGACAAATGGCGGCGGTCCTTGTAGGGGCATGGGCGGAGCGATCGCGTCATCAGTGACGCGATCCTCCGCCGGGAGTCGGAAGCCTGGCATTTTGCCTCTGCTCGCCGGCCACTTAGCAGAGCCGGCGAGCGGAGGAATCCGGAAAAGCAGCCAATCAGGATGTATAAGGCACTTTGTTAGGTAAACAAAGTGCCTTATACGTGCTTCCTCCTCGCCTCGTGGTCTCATTGTTGCAGAGACCACCAGCGAGGAGGAACCACTTGTAAGTTATACAGATCACTGCATTTTTTTACCCACAGCCCCCCTGATCTCCCACCCCAGGCCTCATACCCCCCCTGATCACCCCAGCAGACCCCTGCCTAGCACCCTTGCACACCTACAAAACCCCCACCCCCCCCCACCTGCCACTAACTACGACGCTGCCCCTTAGTTTAGGTCCCTAACTGCCTCCTAGTCACCCCTGATCCCCCCCCCCTACCTTTAGATCACCCCCAGACCCCATCCCAGACTACCCCCCTGTATACTGTATACATCTGTATACAGCTACCTTACCCCCTGATCCCCCTCTGATCACCTGTCTATCACCTGTCCATCACCCCTCAGCACCCCCACCCATCAGAGCAGACCCTAACTGCCCCGCGGGGGTAACTGATCACCTGCCCAGGCCCTCGATTGCCCTCATACCCCCCTTCTGATTACATCCCCTGCTCTTTGTTTACATCTGTCCTCCCCAGCAATCACTAACTGATCTTTGATCAGTAACCCCCTGTGTCTGCCTCTCATCAGATCAGGACTCAGTCTGCCCCATGCAGGCTCCTGATCAACCCCCCACCCCCTCAAATCGCCCTCAGACCCCCCCCCCCCCAATCACCGTCCAAGTGCATTGTATTTGACTGTGCTGCGCTTGTATTCGATTGTGCTGCGCTTGTATTTGATTGTGCTGCGATTGTATTTGATTGTCCCGTGATCTGCTTCGATTGTCCCGTGATTGTTTGATTGCCTGAGACCCCACTTCCCACCACACCCAACCCCACCCTCCCCCCCCCACCACACCCAACCCCACCCTCCCCCCCCCCACCACCTCCAACCACCACCTTCCGAGTGCATCAGATTTGCTTGTGCTGTGATTGGAGTCGATTGTGCTGTAATTGTATTTGATTGTCCCGTGATCTGCTTCGATTGCCCCGTGATTGTTTGATTGCCTGAGACCCCACTTCCCGCCACACCCGATCCCACCCTCCCCCCATCACCTTCCGAGTGCATCAGATTTGATTGGGCTGTGATTGGATTCGATTGTGCTGTAATTGTATTTGATTGTCACGTGATCGGCTTCGATTGCCCCGTGATTGTTTGATTGCCTGAGACCCCACTTCCCGCCACACCCAATCCCACCCTCCCCCCATCACCTTCCGAGTGCATCAGATTTGATTGTGCTGTGATTGGAATCGATTGTGCTGTAATTGTATTTGATTGTCCCGTGATCGGCTTCGATTGCCCCGTGATTGTTTGATTGCCTGAGACCCCACTTCTGGCCACACCCAATCCCACCCTCCCCCCATCACCTTCCGAGTGCATCAGATTTGATTGTGCTGTGATTGGAGTCGATTGTGCTGTAATTGTATTTGATTGTCCCGTGATTGTTTGATTGCCTCTGAGACCCCACTTCCCACCAACCCCAATACCTCTCAAATACTCCCTTTTTGCTAGGTAGGTGCTCTTTTTTTCTGGGTAGTCTCGGAGGAAAACCCCATAAATTTAGCAATCCAAAATGGCAAGAAGGGGGCTTTCCGATGACGAGGTATACAGGTACATGGACCAGTCGGATGAGTTCTTTTGGGAAGAATCATCCGTCGAATCTTCCGGGACCGAATTTGAACCTGTAGAAAGCAGTGGTTCCCTGACCGATAGTGATGACGAGGCTATGGTCCCGGCTAGAGCCAGGCGTACCAGACCCCAAGTCGTTAGACCGCAGGTGGCGCAGGATACGCCTCAAGGGCAGCAGGGTGGTGCTAGCGCTGTTGATAGTTTTCTTGGTGAGGCAGGCACCAGCAGCGCAGCATCTCCTGGACTTAGTGCCAGTGCTTCCGTAGACCCTGGCGAAGTGGTGAGCGTCAGCATGGAAGTTGAAACTGGTATGGTGGCAAGTGCAGTAGTACCCCCGTCGCAGCCACCAAGAAGAAGACGGGCCCGTAGTACCCATAGACTCCCAGAGGTGCTGGCACAACCAGATTGGCAATCCCCTGATTCCGCCGCACCCGTAGTGCCCCCTTTCACCGCCCAGTCTGGAGTCCAGGTGGCGACAGCTCATCTAGGAACGGCCCTAGAATTTTTGCAGCTGTTCATCACCCAGGTTCTCTTGGACTTAATTGTGGTTGAGACCAACCGTAAAGCCACACAATTCATCACCGAGCACCCGGAGAGCATGTATGCCCAGCCTTTCGGGTGGAAACCAGTCCAAGTTTCCGACATTAAAATCTTTTTGGCCCTTATCCTTCACTTGGGACTAATGAAACAGAATGTATTGCGGTCGTATTGGTCTACGAACCCAGTACATCATGTTCCCTTGTACCCTGCTGCCATGTCCAGGACACGATTTGAGTCCATCCTGCGCTTCCTGCACTTCAACGACGACGAAACCTGTCATGAAAGGGGAGACCCTGCTTATGACCGGCTCCACAAAATTCGGCCCCTCATAGACCACCTGTCCTCAACATTTGCAGATGCTTATATCCCTGAACAGAACATCTGCGTAGACGAGTCCCTCTTACGCTTTACCGGGCGCCTTGGCATCAAACAGTACATCCCAAGCAAGCGCGCCCGGTATGGGGTGAAACTGTATAAGCTCTGTGAAAGGGCCACAGGCTATACATGTCGTTTTAGGGTCTATGAGGGAAAAGACTCAAAATTGGAGCCGGTCGGATGCCCTGACTACCTGGGGAGCAGTGGAAAGGTTGTGTGGGACTTGGTGTCACCCTTGTTCCAGAAGGGGTACCATCTTTTTGTGGACAATTATTACACAAGTGTGGCCCTCTTTCAGCACTTAAAGTTAGAAGGAATCCGATGCTGTGGCACTGCGCGGCCTAGTCGCCAGGGCTTCCCCCAACGGCTCATTACCACCAGACTTGAACGGGGGCAGAGGGCCGCCTTGCGTACTGAAGACCTGCTCGCGGTGAAATGGAGGGACAAGAGGGACGTTTACTTTCTGTCCACCATTCACACAGACACGACAGTCCAAATTCAACGGGCAACTAAGGTCATTGAAAAGCCCCTTGTCGTCCACGAATATAATGTCAACATGGGAGGGGTGGACTTCAATGACCAGAGGTTAGCGCCCTATTTAATGACCCGGAAAACAAGACGCTGGTATAAGAAAGTGTCTGTTTATCTGATTCAATTGGCAGTTTACAACAGCTTTGTTCTCTACAGTAAGGCTGGGAGAACTGGATCTTTCCTCCAATTTCAGGAACAGATCATTCTGGACATCCTGTATCCAGGAGGTGCCAGGCCCCCCCCCCCCCCCCCCCCCCCAGATGCAACTAGCCGACTGCATGGTAGGCATTACGCCTATCAGATTCCGTGTGCCCCAGGTCAACGCATCCGAAGAAAACGTTGTCGTGTCTGCAGCAGGACTGGAAGAAGGAATGACACCAGTTTTTATTGTCCCCGCTGTCCTGACCAGCCTGGCCTATGCGTAGGGCCGTGTTTTGAGAGGTACCACAAGCAGGTACACTATTAGAACCTAGGGAACTCCAGACACAGGAGTAGGCACACACTCAGTGGTCTTTTGCACATTGTCGCAGGGAGAGGAGAGGTAAGCTTGAAGACCAAACGGGTAAGCATAAAAGTGGGAAGAAGGATCGGTTTCCATGCTTGATATTGCTGATCTGTCCTGGGTTGGCGATATAAGACGGCATGTTTGAATTTCCCTTGAGTGTGGACACCCCCGGTTTATATGTGATTTGGGCCTATGATGATGCTTTAATGCCACACAGAGTCATCTCTATTGGCAGGCATATTGCTGTATCCTACAGGCATAATGCTGTATACTAAAGTTCTGAGGCCCAGTCACATAAGTTGGTGGCTCACCCTGAGTGCAGGGTGGCACGGGGTGTCTCTCTCCTGAGGTTATTACTGCCATTGATGTGGAGGAAGATCTGCCATTGATGTGGAGCAAGGTATGTTTGCCGTTCATTTTACCTTTCAGCCCAGAGTGCATTACCCGTATACCCAATATAAGGAGTATAGCAGAAACTCCTAATACTGGCCATACATGTAATGATTGCAGAGACCCTAAAATGCCAGGACAGACTCCACAAATGACCCCATTTTGAAAAGAGGACACCCTAAAGTATTATGTGAGGTGCACGGTGAGTTCATAAAAGATTTTAGTTTTTGTCACAAGTTAGCAGAATTTTTTTTTAATTTTTTTTTAACAAAGTGTCATTTTCCGTTTACTTGTGACAAAAAATAAAATTTTCAATGACCTCACCATTACCCTCATGGAATACCTTGTTGTGTATTCTTTCCAAAATGGGGTCATTTGTGGGGTTTGTTAACTGTCCTGGCAAGTGGGCGGGGTGCTAAATTGTGAGCACCCCTGTAAAGCCTAAAGGTACTCATTGGACTTTGGGCCCCTTAGAGCAGTTAGGGTGCAAAAAAGTGCCACACATGTGGTATCACCATACTCGGGAGAAGTAGTACAATGTGTTTTGGGGTGTATTTTTACACATACCCATGCTGGGTGGGAGAAATAACTCTGTAAATGACAATCTTTTGATTTTTTTACACACATTATACTACTTCTCCCGAGTACGGCGATACCACATGTGTGGCACTTTTTTGCACCCTAACTGCGCTAAAGGGCCCAAAGTCCAATGAGCACCTTTAGGATTTCACAGGTCATTTTGCGGAATTTGATTTCCAGACTCCTCCTCCCGGCTTAGGGCCCCTAAAATGCCAGGGCAGTATAGGAACCCCACAAATGACCCCATTTTAGAAAGAAGACACCCCAAGGTATTCCGTTAGGAGTATGGGGAGTTCATAGAAGATTTTATTTTTTGTCAAAAGTTAGCGGAAAATTGATTTTTATTGTTTTTTTCACAAAGTGTCATTTTCCACTAACTTTTGACAAAAAATAAAATCTTCTATGAACTCACCATACTCCTAACGGAATACCTTGGGGTGTCTTCTTTCTAAAATGGGGTCATTTGTGGGGTTCCTATACTGCCCTGGCATTTTAGGGGCCCTAAACCGTGAGGAGTAGTCTGGAAATCAAATTCCGCAAAATGACCTGTGAAAGCCTAAAGGTGCTCATTGGACTTTGGGCCCTTTAGCGCAGTTAGGGTGCAAAAAAGTGCCACACATGTGGTATCACCGTACTCGGGAGAAGTAGTACAATGTGTTTTGGGGTGAATTTTTACACATACCCATGCTGGGTGGGAGAAATATCTCTGTAAATGGACAATTGTGTGTAAAAAAATCAAAAGATTGTCATTTACAGAGGCATTTCTCCCACCCAGCATGGGTATGTGTAAAAATACACCCCAAAAAACATTGTACTACTTCTCCCGAGTACGGCGATACCACATGTGTGGCACTTTTTTGCACCCTAACTGCGCTAAAGGGCCCAAAGTCCAATGAGCACCTTTAGGCTTTCACAGGTCATTTTGCGGAATTTGATTTCCAGACTACTCCTCACGGTTTAGGGCCCCTAAAATGCCAGGGCAGTATAGGAACCCCACAAATGACCCCATTTTAGAAAGAAGACACCCCAAGGTATTCCGTTAGGAGTATGGTGAGTTAATAGAAGATTTTATTTTTTGTCACAAGTTAGTGGAAAATGACACTTTGTGAAAAAAACAATAAAAATCAATTTTCCGCTAACTTTTGACAAAAAATAAAATCTTCTATGAACTCGCTATGCTACTAACAGAATACCTTGGGGTGTCTTCTTTCTAAAATGGGGTCATTTGTGGGGTTCCTATACTGCCCTGGCATTTTAGGGGCCCTAAACCGTGAGGAGTAGTCTGGAAATCAAATTCCGCAAAATGACCTGTGAAATCCTAAAGGTACTCATTGGACTTTGGGCCCCTTAGCGTACTTGGGGTGTAAAAAAGTGCCACACATGTGGTACCGCCGTACTCGGGAGAAGTAGTATAATGTGTTTTGGGGTGTATTTTTACACATACCCATGCTGGGTGGGAGAAATAACTCTGTAAATGGACAATTGTGTGTAAAAAAAATTTAAAAATTGTCATTTACAGAGATATTTCTCCCACCCATCATGGGTATGTGTAAAAATACCAGGGCTGTGGAGTCGGAGTCGGAGTCGTGGAGTCGGAGTCGTGGAGTCGGGCAATTTTGGGTGCCTGGAGTCGGAGTCGGGAAAAAATGCACCGACTCCGACTCCGACTCCTAATGAATTTGTAACTGTAATTAAAATAGAAAATATGATAAAATGTTCTATTTCTCAGATAATAGTCATTAAAAATAATGTATATATACAGTAATAGCTGTGCTTAGTCCACAAAAATGAAATAAACCAGTCAAAATTAGTTACTTGTGCTGCTTCAATAAAGCAGTCCCCGTATTTTTAAGGTCAGATATACATATCTGATTGTGACTGTATATATGATGTGTACACAGGAAGCTCTTATATATACTAAATAACATCTATGCTGTAAGTATAAAGCCTGATGTGTAGCTGTGTCACTAATAGAGATGGTCAACGAGATGGAAATAATTCTGCATTGATGCTGATTTATGCAAATGTATGCACTCCCTTTGCTGATGAAATCAAATAATGTGATATGTTATTAAAATTTGGTTTGGTGACTACAAATTAAAGGGTAACTGAAACGGATGAAAAGTAAAGTTTTATACATACCTGGGACTTCCTCCAGCCCCCTTCAGGCTAATCAGTCCCTCGCTGTCCTCCACCACCCGGATCTTCTGCTATGAGTCCTGGTAATTCAGCCAGTCAGCGCTGTCCGGCCGCATGCCGCTCCCACAGCCAGGAACATTCTGCACCTGCGCAATAGTGCTGCACAGGTGTAGTATGCTCCTGGCGGCGGAGTGTGTGCATGCGCACTACGCCTGACTGGCTCAAGTACCTGGACTCATAGCAGAAGATCCAGGTGGTGGAGGAGGACATACAGGGACTGATTATCCTGAAGGCGGCTGGAGGACGCCCCAGGTATGTATAAAACTTTAATTTCATCTGTCTCAGGTTTACTTTGTTACACAGTAGTACTATACTCTACATATGCACTCCCCACAGAGCTGCAGGAATCCACTGAGAATGCTGTCCACATTGAACACAGAGGTGTTGTCTGTTTACAATCTCCTCATTCCCCTGCAGAGTACCTGCACATCATTCTTACATGTACCCACACTTACATTGCCTAGGGCCTGATAGATGTTCTTTGTTCCGGTTTGTACCTTTTACAAGTACTCTTACCAAGGACCAGTTTTAGTCTAAAGGGAATAAATATAGTAGTCTACATATCCTTCTCACTTCAGTTGTCTTGTAAAATTCCTAAGCGTTGGCAGTTAAAGGATACCACAGCCCAAAGGCTGTGGTAAAATCAAAGTTGCAATGTGGAGGGAAAGAAAGATACATACATACTTACCGCTTCCCTCGTTCCCTGCCGATGGGTCCCGCTCATCTGTTACAGCTCCCGGTACCGACCCGACTCTCCTGACCCTTCACCCGGACATACTGTGCTGCGCATAAGCAGTATGTCACTATACTCTTCGCTTCTGCCGTCGCATCGTGACGGCAGAAGTACGGACACTCCCCCGCCTCCTCCTCTCCCAGCGTGTGCGCTCCAATCTAAAGCTAGCGTGACATGCTAGCTGGAGTTCGCACTGGGACAATCGATGTGGAGAGAGCGGAGGGGGGAATAAGTTAAAAAAAACCACACTGCCGGCTGGAGGGAGCGAGTGAGTGGGCGGGCGAGTGGGCGGGCAGGCAGCGAGTGGGCGGCGAGCAGGCAGCGGCAGTACAGCCCAAGCATTCTGTACATAGATGCAATGACATCTATGGTACAGCAAGAAAATTATCCCCACATTTATCTCTGCATATGTGCATGTATATACATGTATATACACACATGTATATACATGCACATATGCAGAGATAAATGTGGGGATAATTTTCTTGCTGTACCATAGATGTCATTGCATCTATGTACAGAATGCTTGGGCTGTACTGCCGCTGCCTGCTCGCCGCCCACTCGCTGCCTGCCCGCCCACTCGCCCGCCCACTCACTCGCTCCCTCCCTCACTCGCTCCCTCTCTCCAGCCGGCAGTGTGGTTTTTTTTAACTTATTCCCCCTCCGCTCTCTCCACATCGATTGTCCCAGTGCGAACTCCAGCTAGCATGTCACGCTAGCTTCAGATTGGAGCGCAAACGCTGGGAGAGGAGGAGGCGGGGGAGTGTCCGTACTTCTGCCGTCACGATGCGAAGCGAAGAGTATAGTGACATACTGCGCATGCGCAGCACAGTATGTCCGGGTGAAGGGTCAGGAGAGTCGGGTCGGTACCGGGAGCTGTAACAGATGAGCGGGACCCATCGGCAGGGAACGAGGGAAGCGGTAAGTATGTATCTTTCTTTCCCTCCACATTGCAACTTTGATTTTACCACAGCCTTTGGGCTGTGGTATCCTTTAAGAGACAAATTTCATGTTACATACTTTTAATCAACAAAATTGTAATATGCAAATTAGAGGAGTCGGAGTCGTGGAGTCGGAGTCGGAGTCGGTGGAATCCTAAACTGAGGAGTCGGAGTCGGAGTCGGTGGATTTTTGGACCGACTCCACAGCCCTGAAAAATACACCCCAAAACACATTATACTACTTCTCCTGAGTACGGCAATACCACATGTGTGGCACTTTTTTGCAGCCTAACTGCGCTAAGGGGTCCAAAGTCCAATGAGCACCTTTAGGCTTTACAGGGGTGCTTACAATTTAGCACCCCCCAAAATGTCAGGACAGTAAACACACCCCACAAATGACCCCATTTTGGAAAGTAGACCCTTCAAGGTATTCAGAGAGGGGCATGGTGAGTCCGTGGCAGATTTCATTTTTTTTTTGTCGCAAGTTAGAAGAAATGGAAACTTTTTTTTTTTTTTCACAAAGTGTCATTTTCCGCTTACTTGTGACAAAAATTAATATCTTCTATGAACTCACTATGCCTCTCAGTGAATACTTTGGGATGTCTTCTTTCCAAAATGGGGTCATTTGGGGGGTATTTATACTATCCTGGAATTCTAGCCCCTCATGAAACATGACAGGGGGTCAGAAAATTTATAGATGCTTGAAAATGGGAAAATTCACTTTTTGCACCATAGTTTGTAAACGCTATAACTTTTACCCAAACCAATAAATATACACTGAATGGGTTTTTTTTTCATCAAAAACATGTTTGTCCACATTTTCCGCGCTGCATGTATACAGAAATTTTACTTTATTTGAAAACTGTCAGCACAGAAAGTAAAAAAAATCATTTTTTTGCCAAAATTCATGTCTTTTTTGCTGAATATAATAAAAAGTAAAAATCGCAGGAGCAATCAAATAGCACCAAAAGAAAGCTGTATTAGTGACAAGAAAAGGAGCCAAAATTCATTTAGGTGGTAGGTTGTATGAGCGAGCAATAAACCGTGAAAGCTGCAGTGGTCTGAATGGAAAAAAAGTGGCCGGTCCTTAAGGGGTAGAAAGCCCTAGGTCCTTAAGTGGTTAATTTCACTTCTCAAATATCACTGTGTGTGTCTCTTATATGATATATTTAACTGACATTTTCTATCGTAACAACCAACGATTTATACAGGAAAATCATGACGATTAACAAGGTTGCCCAAACTCTCACATCCCACTGTATAGTGGACTGTATAAGTGGACTTGTTTGGACTTTATGTTGTACTATTTCTTTATGAGTAATGGTGTGAGCGCAGTGCCAAGACTTTGCATTATAATCCCTACCATAGTCATGTGTCTATGTATTTATTATGTAATGCATGTATCGTAGTCTAGGGCCAAATTAGGGGAAGCCAATTAACTTATCTGTAGGTTTTGGGATGTGGGAGGAAACTGGGGTGCCCAGAGGAAACTCACACAGATACGGGAAGAACATACAAACTCCTTGCAGATGTGTCCCTGTCTGGGATTCGAACCTGGAATCCAGCACTGCAAAGGCGAGAGCGCTAACCACTACGCCACCATGCTGACCAATCGTTGCAAGACGAGAGTGCTGTCCACCACCCCACTAGTCGTGATACCTGTAAGTGGTTAAAAATGGTTATTATTATTATTATTTAGTAATTATATAGCGCTGACATCTTCTGCAGCGCTGTACAGAGTATATAGACTTGTCATATAACTGTCCCACAGAGGAGCTCACAAGCTAATCCCTACCATAGTCATATGTCCGTCTTAATCTAGGGCCAGTTTTTAGAGGAAGTCAATTAACTTGTCTGCATGTTTTAGGGATGTATGAGGAACAGAGAGCTCAGAGTAAATCCAGACACGTGGAGAACATACAAAGACCGTGCAGATAGTGCCCTGGCTGGGATTTGAACCAGGGACCAATGGTTGCAAGGCATTAGTGCTGTCCATCACCCCACTGGCAGCACTAATGCCTCACCAAAATGATGCCACCTCTATATTTGTTTGCCATACATTTCCCATTAATTATCAGTCTGTGTTCTGCCTCATTATGTCTGCCATGTTTGCAGGAAAGGAATGCTTTCTGCGTTACACGAGGCATGCTGCTTTCCTCTCCACCAACATTTAACTACTGGAGTACATTTCTTCTAAAGTTACACCATCATTATGCATTGGGCCTGATCCAATTCACCTTTTCCCCTGAGTTTTCTCCTAGGTGATATTTCACATCTTATCAATAAAATGCTTCTTAAAGGATACCCGAGGTGACATGTGACATGATGAGATAAACATGGGTATGTACAGTGCCTAGCACCAGGGCCGGATTACCGACCAGGCAACAAAAGCAGTCGCTTGGGGCCCCATTCAGAGTCAAAGGGGGCCCATCAGCACATAAACCAGCCCTCGCCATCCTGTCAGCAGTGTCTGGATGGTATAATGGTTAAAGGGACTCCGAGCAGTGCAGTAACTATGGAAAGATGCATATCATTTTAAAGCTCTCTTTCTCCTCTTTCCAATGATATATAAACCGCCACCCTATGCCTTTTAGTTTTCGCTATTTTCGAAACTGCGGCTACGGCAATTTATCTATCATTGGAAAGAGGAGAAAGAGAGCTTCAAAATGATATGCATCTTTCCATAGTTACATTGTATTACACAGGACGACTTTTCTCCAAAGTCGTCAGCTCCATTCAGCACAATGCAATGAAATATAAGGAACCCAGGGGATCTAATTACAAACATCATGCTGGTAGGTGTGAGAATGTAATTAATTAGTTGTGGGTACGCTTAAAGGCATACCCACAGGCACTGCTCAGAGTCCCTTTAAGGGCACTGCCTCTGACACAGGAGACCAGGGTTCGCATCTCGGCTCTGCCTGTTCAGTAAGCCAGCACCTATTCAGTAGGAGACCTTAGGCAAGTCTCTCTAACACTGCTACTGCCTATAGGGCGCGTCCTAGTGGCTGCAGCTCTGTCGCTTTGAGTCCGCCAGGAGAAAAGCGCGATATAAATGTTATTTGTCTTGTCTTGTCAAATGATGCCGTGTGCTGCTGATTGTCTTCAGAGCCAGGCTCTACTCCTAGGTCCCCCTCCTACTACTGTGCGCTCTGCCGCTGCCCACTCCTCCCTCCTTTCCCACAGAGAACCACAGCTGCAGCAAGAATGATAGCAGCAGATGGCAAACGCTTACTCACCTATCCATGATCCAAGCGATAGAGATCCTGTCATCTGAAACCCATCTGTCTCTTCTACAGTGCAGCCGCTCGCTCTGAACTTCCTGATTCTCAGATCAAACAGGAAGTAGTAATAGTAGTAGTAACAGAGCGGCAGCACTCTAGAGGAGACAGATGGGCTCCGGATGACGGGACCTCTATTGCTTGGATCGCACTAGGTGAATGTGAGTCATCTGGTGCTGTCATTCTTCCCCGCTGTGGCTGCCTTCTCTGCTGGACTATTGTATACACTGTCCTATAGCATACTATGCGCTGCCTCACAGTCCACTAATGATACGAAAGAGTTCCAAGTTCCACAGCACCCAGGTCCTCTTCAATCTCCACGTCCTCATACAGGAAAACAGAAGATCCTCATCGCATAGGCTGCCAAACAATCGAGCAATCCTCCACCGACTATGGCCCATGCACAATCCTAGCAGGTATCACCAGTTGCTGTGCACACCACCACCCGGGGTAACCGCACTCACCCTGCAATGTGGCTGCCCAGACCCACAGACAGCTACTATCGCATATAACTCCACACACGATCAGATCTTCCTATTCCAATCCGACTCACAGGTAAGTCTCCCAAAAAAGAACAAATAGACAAATCATTGTGCAGGCTGCAATGCTGGTACATATTGGGAAGGCCCACTAGCCAGGAATTGTCACCGTGCTTGTTTAGGGGGCCACCAATAACAAACTGTGTACCCCCACCTCCTGGGATTGTGCTCACCTGATTCACAGGCTGCCCAACACAACAGACAGCTCAAACAGCGTGTGCGCACAATCCTGTGACTCCCAGCAATCTTTATCACCTTGTTGTTAGACCTCCTCAGCTCCCAGTCAAATAACACAGCCCACTGCAACTAAAAGCTTCATATAGCATAAAACCCTTTACTTGAATAGATAAAAATCAGTAGCGCTACTCACAAACATATGTAAAAATCAGCATGTATCATTAAAAGTCCAGGACGTCTCCTTCATGCACTGCCGCTGCCTGCCCGCTAAGCCACGCCCTACGCGTTTCGTCTTACGACTCATCAGGGGCTCCTGTGGAGTTATATGCGATGGTAGCTGTCTGTGGGTCTGGGCAGCCACATTGCAGGGTGAGTGCGGTTACCCCGGGTGGTGGTGTGCACAGCGACTGGTGATACCTGCTAGGATTGTGCACGGGCCATAGTCGGTGGAGGATTGCTCGATTGTTTGGCAGCCTATGCGATGAGGATCTTCTGTTTTCCTGTATGAGGACGTGGAGATTGAAGAGGACCTGGGTGCTGTGGAACTTGGAACTCTTTCGTATCATTAGTGGACTGTGAGGCAGCGCATAGTATGCTATAGGACTTGTTAAATATATATGTTGGTGCAACATTTGGAACTATTGCAGCACACCCACAGTAGACATTAGGGTATAGGTGTAGGAGGTGGAGCTCGCTAAGTGCTTTTTTTGTTTTATTATATACACTGGGATGGAGGTTGCATGGTGGCTGTCTAGTTTGGGAGGAAATTGGTTGTTCGGTGGTGGGGGTGGTTATGTAATTCTGTCTGGGGAACGGCTTCCGGTTTGGCGGTGTCCAGAGCTTTCTGCTATTGCCAGGCTGGAGATGCATGGGGAAAGTGCTGCTGCTGTGATATCTGGCGCCCTCTTCACAGGGGTGCCCCAGCCCCTGAGTGCAAATGTCCCAGCCATTCATCTCTCACTCTGCATTTTGCCGCTGCTATTCCCTGCATTGTGCACCCACAGAGGAAAGCGGGCTGTTGCCCATAGCAACCAGTAGCTCGGCTGCCCCGGTGTGTGTGACATGTTGCTGTGCAGCTGCATCTTCTGATTCTATTACGACATGATGGGGGGGGGGCCCAAATCAGTTACTTTGCTTAGGGCCCCATTTAGCCTTAATCCGGCTCTGCCTAGCACACAAATAACTATGCTGTGTTCCTTTATGTCTTTCTCTGCCTGAAATAGTTAAATATCAGGTATGTAATTTAACCATAAAAGGAAGATTATGTCCTTGGGGAAAAGGTGAATTGGATCGAGCCCATTGTCTCTTTGCTCCACCTTCTTTTTGGGCACTTAAAATAAATATCGCACGGCACCATTTCCACTGCAAACAAAACTTCTTATCCATCCACAATCACTGCTCACATTCTATCAGCTCTCTTCCCCACTTATTGGCTTATTGACCTGTGCTTTGCCCAATTCACATATATTTGCTACTATATTTAGAAACCAATGAACACAATAGGGAATATGAAATGTTCATTAAAAAAAGGTCAAGTAAAAAGAATCATAGACTAAATCTAAGGAGAGGGGATTAGTACAGTAAATACAGTATAATAAGAAGAGGGGTGCCATGGTGGAAAATTGGGAAAGACCTGACTTGACTCCTAGACAAAAGAAATATTGCTTTGGTGAGATTTGTTAATAATGACTATTTTTAACGCATGTACGTATTTATAGAGTTAGTAAAGCTGTGTTGAATTGTTCTCGATGTGCAAATTATACTTGGCATGGGAAAACTATTTTGGATGCTCTCCCATTTCCATTGTTTTTAGTTGGGTTTTTTTGTAGAGGAAACATTGCTTTTCAGCTGTCTCATGGAAGGAGCATCATCTATAATGCTAAGTGTTTAGTTCCAGCAACTGTATTATGTTATATCTGTATGTCTGTATGGTAAAGCAGTGCCAAATATATCTAGCATTTCAATAGGAATGACCAGCAGTGAGATGTACAGCTCCAATCACCCTGCTTCTACAGCGCCGTACAAATGCTATTTCACTTTGCTACAAGTTCTCGGAAGAAATACTGTCACCCGGTAATATGAGAGATGTTAGTGGAGGTCAGGACTCCGCAGAGAAGTGATACAGTGGATCGCCCGTTACTAGAGTGAGCAGGAAGCTAAGACTACAGTATGTGAATGATTCTGTGTGAAGAATGGTATTGGGTAACAAAGAACCAAACTATAAATGGGTAATATAAGAAGCTGAACTCCATTGCTGCTAATTAAAGCAGGCCTTAACCAACTGGAGACACTGTGTAGTTAAATCTATGCCGGCCTGTTTATCAGTCATTATTGTATGTAGGCAACCAAGGAGATAAGCGCTACACCACAATACAAGGTGCTATATGCACTCAAACAGTTGGAGCAGCTCCTTCTAAATATATAATACAGTCTCCAAGAGAAGGTAGCGCATACACAACTCAAGCTATGGTACAATATATGTTTTAAAAGTTCATATAATTTTCTATACGATCCACACCTGCCACTGATTGGACAATCTTTAAAGTGCCTTGCTATCTCTTCCTACTACCTCCACCAACACCCTGTGAGCAGACACTCACCGGATGAGAAGACCTCCACTCAGGTCTATTAGAGCCTTGGTACACTTTGGGCCATCCCCCACCACACCAAGAGCGACTTGTCACCTCCTTTTCCTCTCACAGCAGATGTATCTCCATATACATATGACCTCAAAACAAATGCCTCACATAGCGTAAAACCATAAACATTTATTGAAATATAAAAATCTATTATACTCACAAATTGCCTTCTTTTTAGGTACAGCGTAGAGTTTGGGTACGGGCTTACCCCCGTGTAGTTGAGCCCCGGCTGGCACTTGCAGTTCCTTGGCTGAAGATAGAATGGCGTGCACCTCCACTCTGACCACTAGCCTGAACGCCGCTCGTCCACCCAAGTTAGTCTTGGCTTTCACTTCCGCACCCTATGCCCCGCCTTACATGTTTCGTTTATGTGACTCATCAGAAGCTACGGCTAAGGACCGTGTGAAAGCCATTAAGTATACTCCCCTAGTCCCTTCCTCTGACTACAACACTTCCTCCGTGGCTCTGACGTTTCGCTCCATCAGCGTTCCACCCGGCTAACTACTTCCTCCTTTTTGAAAGCGCTTGTCTGCGCCTGCCCGACTCAAAAAAGTGTAAGTTCTCTTTGTGTACACTACAACAGGGCTTAGCCTCTCTTACCTTCCGATTCTTTAATTAATCATCCAGGCAGGTACAATATATAAATGATAAAAGGTTGTATAAAAAACTTCTAAAAAAAACTATAAAACCTAGATTTGTGCCCAACTAATCGGGGAAAACTCTGTTTAAAGTATAAATAGCAATAACATTTAACAACCAATTTTAGGGACAAGACAAAACACCCTTAAAATTGGGTATTATCGTCTCCCACTTAATTATATCCCTATTTCAATTACAGACAACAATAAGTTTCCCGATTTTTTTCCAAAATGGGACATATGAAGAGGACTTATAAATATCACCTGTAAAGTTTGTTAGGACCCTATTGTGGCTCCAGAGGGCCAGTATACTATCCCAATTTATTCTACTACATATTGATAGATGAAATTAGACTACTGTTCCCCAAGGAAACACACAATATCAACTTCTATATTGAGCCCACCCGGAGTGAGGGTACCCAGGTTGTAAATCCACCTAGACTCTTCCTGTGATATAGTACGTAACCTATTGCATCCCCTCCAACTTGGGTCAAGTTTGTATATACCACTAGAGATGGCTCGAACGGTTCCAGGCGAACTTCCGGGGGTTCGCGATCGCGGAGAACCGCAAATTTTACCGGAAGTTCGATTCGCCCCCATAGTGCACCATTAGGGTCAACTTTGACCCTCTACATCACAGTCAGCAGGCACATTGTAACCAATCAGGCTACACTCCCCCCTGGAGCCACTCCCCCCTTATAAAAGGCAGGCATCGCCGGCCATTTTACTCACTCGTGTGCCTGCAGTAAATAGAGAAGAGACAGCTGGTGCAGACTCTCTCATAGGAAAAGATTAGTTAGGCTCTTGTAGGCTTCTTAGCTTGCTCCTTGCTGATTTTTATTGCTAATATAGCACCCCACAACAGCTCTTTTAAGAGCTAATCCTTGATAATTCATACTGTGTGCTTGCCACTGCCAGGCCCAGCACATTCAGTGACTACCTGTGTGTGTGACAGGTGCACATTACCCATCACTGCATATACCTACCAGTTGTTCACTGTGCACCCACCCACCTACGCGAGCGCACGCAGTGTCACTGTGCCTGGCCGCTACCTGTCTGTGTGTGACAGGTGCACATTGTAATACCCAGTACTGAATATACCTACCTACCTGTTGTTCACAGTGCACCCACCTACCTACGTGAGTTGAGCGCACGCAGTGTCATTGTGCCTGTCCGCTACCTGTCTGTGTGTGACAGGTGCACATTGTAATACCCATTACTGCATATACATACCTACCTGTTGTTCATAGTGCACCCACCTACCTATGTGAGTTGAGCGCACGCAGTGTCACTGTGCCTGTCCGCTACCTGTCTGTGTGTGACAGGTGCACATTGTAATACCCATTACTGCATATACATACCTACCTGTTGTTCATAGTGCATCCCCCTACCTACGTGAGTTGAGCGCACGCAGTGTCACTGTGCCTGTCCGCTACCTGTCTGTGTGTGACAGGTGCACATTGTAATACCCATTACTGCATATACCTACCTACCTGCTGTGTGCACCCACCAACCTACGTGAGTTGAGTGCACGCAGTGTCACTGTGCCTGTTCGTGGCCGGGTGGGAGGAGGAGGACTTACCTGATGTCACTGAGGAAGAGCAAGAGGAAATGGATAGTACGTCTGGATCCAACTTTGTGCAGATGGCGTCTTTCATGCTGTCCAGCCTGTTGATGGACCCCCGTATAAAAAAACTCAAGGGAAATGAGCTGTACTGGGTGGCCACACTACAAGACCCTCGGGATAGGCACAAAGTGGCGGACATGTTACCAACTCACTAGAAGGAAGAAAGGATGCAGCACATGCAGAACAAGCTGGCAACTATGCTTTACAATGCGTTTAATGGTGATGTCACAGCACAACGTAATAAAGGTACCACTGCCAGTAATCCTTCTACCATGTCTACGCAGGCAAGGACAGGACACTCCAGCGATCTTATGGTGATGTCGGACATGCGGACATTCTTTAGTCCAACGCCTCAACTTAGCGCTTCCGGATCCAACCTCCACCAACGCCTGGACCAGAAGGTAGCCGACTACCTGGCCTTAAGTGTGGATGTACTGTAGACACTGTGAGCAGTAATGAATCATTGGACTACTGGGTGCGCAGGCTTGACCTGTGGCCAGTGCTGTCCCAATTTGTCATCCAACTTCTGTCTTGTCCTGCCTCAAGCGTCCTGTCAGAAAGGACCTTCAGTGCAGCTAGAGGCATTGTCACTGAGAGGAGAAGTCGCCTAAAGCTGGCCACTAACGGTCCAATTTCTAGCGAAAAATCGTTCGAGCAATCAGAAATTCTGATCAGATTGGTTGTAAAAAATCTCCATTGGTGGACACAATCGATTATGAACGAGTGAAAAAAATGTCGCCCGAATGAATTTTCGTCAAACGAAAATTTGGATTTTCTTGGTGGTTGTGATAGATAGGAAGCAAAGATTGGTTAGTTGATGGTGTAGTGAACGATTTTTCGTCCGATCAGAATTTCTGATCGCTCGAATAATTTTTCCCTAGAAATTAGACAGTTAGTGGCCACCTTAAGGTGGCCACTAACGGACCAATTTCTAGCAAAAAATCGCTCGATCGATCTGAAATTCCTAGTCATCAGTGATCGAATTGCCAGTAAATAATCTCCGTTAATGGTTATGATCGATTGAAAAAAAGAGTCGTCCGAATTAATTTTCGTCGAACGAAATTTTGAACTTTAAGACGATCATGATCGATAGATAGCAAAGATTGGTTCGTTGATGGTGTAGTGAACGATTTTTCTTCCGATCAGAATTTCTGATCGCTCAAACGATTTTTCGCTAGAAAATTGGACCATTAGTGGCCACCTTTTTTTTTGAAAGTATAATTTTTATTCACATTTTTGCATATAAACAAGAAAAAACAGTCGTGCCTGCCAACCGTGGCGGCACCTAAACAATTATAACATCAACATGACCATTTTCCATTTCAGAATGTATTCGTTGAGTACACTGTCACTCTAACCTACACTTAGAGAATAAAAGAGGATATCATTTTTATGAAAGAAGAGGGTGGCGTGACTCGGGTGCACCTCCCCACAAACTTCCAGGAGCACTTTCGCTATGCAACTGTGTTTAAACATCAAACTTTAGCTTATAATATGAAATCCAACAAGACCACATTTTCTTAAACTTTTTAGGGCACTTTCTCTTAAGGTATATGGGCTTGATAATGGTTAACTCTTTATGCACATATGAGGACCAGTCCTTTTTACTGGGAGCTAAAACCTGTTTCCACCGGAGAATGATCATCTTTCTAGCATATGCAACAAGGGACCTGTATGCCTGCATTTTATGAGCAGAAAGCATATTGTCGGCCAGATGTCCCAGCAATAGTTGCTCAGGGTTCGGGTCAAAAGCAGTTCCAAATACTTGCTGAAGCTCTGCGTGTATCTGTGACCAGTAGGAGCAGACACGTGGGCAGAGCCACACTATATGGAAGAAATCTGCAGCTGGTTGCTGGCATCTACCACATCTTCCCGAGGCAGAGTGGCCACCTTTAAGTCACAAAAGTGTTCAGTACCTCACCTTTATCAAAATGAATGAGGCATGGATCCCGGAGGGCTACTGCCCGCCCCAAGACTAAGTCGCTCCCCACACACAGCATCTCTGCCTACACGCCATGTGACTGCTGGCTTCCTGCCCCAAGACTAAGTCGCTCCCCACACACAGCATCTCTGCCTGCACGCCATGTGACTGCTGGCTTCCTGCCCCAAGACTAAGTCGCTCCCCACACACAGCATCTTTGCCTGCACGCCGTGTGACTGCTGGCTGCCTGCCCCAAGACTAAGTTGCTCCCCACACAGCACCTCTGGCCGCAGGCTGCTTGACTGCCTTCTCCGCCACCTCCAACAGGGTCCAGGACTCCAGGCGCATTCCTGAATTTTTAAGGCTGCTGCTAGCAACGGCTGCTATTATAATTTTTCTGGTGCGTGTACACGCCTGCCTAATTTTTCTGGCTGCAGTACAGCTGCAACAACAAAACAAAAGGCATGTACATGTGCCCATTCCCCTTCGTCATCATTACCTTGCCACGGTGAAGGGGCATGCAAATCACAATGAAGCAATGCCCGCCGGCTAAATGAGTGTCTCTGAGGGGTGGCACACCAAAGATAATAAGGTCGTTGCTTCATTGTGGACAGACCAAATTTGATCAGCTGGACAGTCACTGTTCTGTCATTCAGCTACCTCAGCCCGGCGACCATATGGGCTGGAAAGCCGCCATCACCAGCACTCTCATCATGGTGTGCACCAGTCCAGCACGGCCGTCACTACACAAACAGCTATTTGCAGTCACTGCATACCTTTCACTGCATCTCTGACTGCACATTGTATTATACCTGGCAGCCAGTGCATACCTTTCCCTTGAATGGATGGCAGACTTGCCCTCCATAATAGATTCTTGTTACAGGTAGTACAGTCTATCAGTGTCATATACAGCAGGGCCTCGAAAGTCCTCCTGTATTGTTGTTTTTGGTCACTACCTCGATATGTGCATGCCGTGCCTGCTGCCTTTCTTGGATGTGTGGTAGCCGTTCCTGCTCCTTTGCCCACAGCGTGCCTGCTGCCTTCCTTGGATGTGTGGTGGTAGCCGTTTCTTAGGTTCCCACTCCGTACCGGAATCAAACCAGGATTCCCCGGCCATTACCAGTGGTCACTCACAATGGCAGACTTGCCCTCCATAAAAGATTCTCGTTGCAGGTATTGAACAGCAAGCAGAACAAGTATTTAAAAAAATAGATGTAAGCTTTAACATTGGTAGAGAAAGAACCATTGAAAGTTGATAAGGCAGTCAGACATTACCTGACATCACTGAGTGAGGAAGAGCAATCTCGCCATGGTGCGCACCAGTCTAGCACGGCCGTCACTACGCAAACAGCTGTTTGCGTTGTGTTACACAGTGAGTTTGGTGTGTCAGTGTGAAGCAGTACTCTAATTACACTCTCTGATTGATATATACACATGCAAGATGTTTTCTTTTTTTTTTTTTTTTAACTCTTTTTATTGTTTTCAAACAAACAAGTTAACACAACAGACAAACCATTGACAGTGAAGAGATGTGTACCATGTACACGCATGTGGCACATAAAATTTATGAGGAATATTGACAAATTACAGGTGAGTAACACATAAACAGAGGCATGTATATACTGTAGTGAGAGGCCGTACGAGGCAGGACGCAGCTAATCATTTTTCCATTGAAAGCATATCATTGAATTATATCTAAAATATGAGGGTTGATATCCAAATGTTCACTAGTTGAGTCAGAAGAGTCTAACCATCCCTTCCAGACTTTATCGAATTTATTTGGGGATCCCCTAGCAATCCAAGTAAGTTTGTAAAAGGGGAGAGCATTGTTAATGAGACTTTTCCATATTTTAAATGAGGGCTCAGAAGAGAGCTTCCACTCTAAGGCAATGGTTTTTTTAGCATAGAAAAGCAGGAGTCTAATTAAAATGCGCTGGTATTTATTTAAAGGGTGATCTTCAATCAGTGCCAACAGGTAAGACTTATATGAAGGTATAAGCTGAATATTTAAGGAATTTAGTAAAAATAGAGTTATTTTACTCCAGAAAGTTTGAATTATCGTGCAGTCCCATGTCATATGACGGAGCGTGCCTGGACTACACCCACATCTCCAGCAAACATCGCTTGTTCCGCTTGAGAATTTGGATAATTTGACTGGAGTAATATAAATTTGATGGAACCATCGAAGCTGTATTAGTTTGTCACGCGAGCATATCACTGTCTTCATATAAGTCTCCTCGAATTCAGACCACTCTCCCTGAGATATTTCCTCCCCCCAGTCATGCCATAGCTCTCTGGATCTGTTCAGCCGAGCAGAACATTTAAATGTGACAAGGTAAGAGTAGAATTTGGAGATAAGCTTGTCACTATCTTTAGCTAGTAGCCAGTTTTCCACAGTTCCAGAAGATAAATTAACCGTGGGGGTCTTAAACTGGGCCATGGCAGCATGTCTTATTTGGAAATATTTAAATTTAGCATATCTAGGGAGATGGAATTCTGACGCTAGATGGAACCAGGTTTTAAATATACCATTATGATATAACTGGTGAATATACTTTACTCCTTTTTGGACCCAGAAAGTGTTGTCAATTGATTCAAATTCAGGAAGATTCGGGTTACCCCATATAGGCGAGCTGGGTGAGCAAATATTAGACTTATCTCCCACCATTTTCCTACTTTTATGGAATACTTTAAGAGAGTATGCTATAATCTCAGATTGTTGTGGAGGCGGTATACCACCTCTATATATAACATTACATAGTGCTTCGTATGACGAGGCAATGTCAGCTTCAGTATCCAATGACGCATCATCTCTGATGCAATGTACCCATCATCTAACGTATGTAAGCTGGGCCGCTAAGTAGTAAAGTTGAAAGTGCGGCAGAGCCAGGCCACCATTTTTAACAGGCATACTCAGTACATCTAAGGAAAGTCTAGGAGCCCTGCCTGCCCAGAGAAAACCTATTACAAGGGCATTTATCCTACAGAACTGTGCAGCAGTGACCCAGCATGGGGACATTAATAAAATGTATAATATTTTAGGGGCAACAATCATTTTAATAATATTCACTCTGCCAAGCAGATCCAGAGGTAGCGTGGTCC
This sequence comes from Hyperolius riggenbachi, assembly GCF_040937935.1. Lineage (NCBI taxonomy): Eukaryota > Metazoa > Chordata > Amphibia > Anura > Hyperoliidae > Hyperolius > Hyperolius riggenbachi. The sequence continues at coordinate 145,973,820 of NC_090646.1, read as the reverse complement.
AGCGTTTTAATTTACCCTCTATGTTGGATAATACCATTGTAAGGTTGTTGGAAACGTAGGCATCATTACATCTAGTGATCACTATTCCGAGATATTTAAAGCTTGTGACTGTTTTTAAAGGAAGGTCACATGCCATCCTTTCTTGGGGAAAAGGGTCTACTTGTAGCATAACTGATTTAGACCAGTTGACTTTCAGTCCAGATATCCCTCCAAATTCCTCGTAAACCTCCAGCACCCTCCGTAGAGACCATGTCGGGTTATCTAGGTATAATAATACATCGTCAGCATACAACGAGATTTTTTCATGTACTCTATTAATAATCCAGCCACCTATACCGTGGTCTTCGCGAATAAAAGTAGCTAGGGGCTCCATTGCAAGAGCAAACAAAAGGGGCGATAGGGGGCACCCTTGGCGTGTGCCTCTACTAATTTTAAAAGGTTTTGATAGCTGGCCATTTACCCTGACACACGCTATAGGATCAGTGTAGAGAAGTTGGACCCATTTTTTAAAAACAGGGCCAAACTGAAATTTATCTAGCACTGCCCAAAGATATTGCCAAGAAACAGTGTCAAAGGCTTTGTTTGTATCTAGCGCTAAAAGGACTCGGGTGCCGGCATTGCAGTGCGAGTGCTGGAGGTTCACGAACAGTCTCCTGAGATTCAGTTTAGTCGATCTGTTAGGGATAAATCCCGTCTGATCCTGAAATATAAGCTTTTCAATTACTTGTTTAAGCCGGTTTGCAATGACCTTAGCTAAAACCTTAACGTCTGAATTTAATAGAGAGATGGGCCTATATGAATCACAGAGCTCTGGGTTTTTGTCTGGTTTCAGGAGGAGTGTAATGTGAGCTTCTCTCATGGAGGCAGGCAGAAGTCCAGAGCTAAAGGCACCTTCAAAAGTTTTAAGGAGCATGCTTGCAGTTAATTTTCTACTCTTCACATACCATTCAGAGAGTATTCCATCCGGGCCTGGTGCCTTATTGGGTCTAAGGGTTTTGATGGCATGTAACACTTCCTCCAATGAGATTGGAGCGTCAAGTAATAGTTTGTCTGTATCATCAAGATAGGGAAGCTGACAACCATCGAGAAATTTAGGGGCCAAGGCCGGACCACCCGAAACAGGCAGGCTGTACAGTGTGCCGTAGAAGTTTTGAAACTCATTTAAAATTTCTGTTGAGGTAGAAACAATCTGCCCCGTTGTCGTCTGGATTCTAGGGATAGCTACAGTGGGGGCCTGATTTTTAACAAGGTTTGCCAGAATTTTGCTAGATTTATTGCCCCACTCAAATAATTTTTGGTGACCTATACATTTTTTGCGTTTAGCTCTATTGAGCAAGCGAAGTTCATGGTTGCGTCTGGCTCTGGACCATTCCCGATAGTTGTCAGTAGTTGGAGATGCTTCAAATTTCCCTTTAGCTAACATCATGCTAGATTCTGTTGTAGCCATATAAGCTTCATCATTTTTAATTGTGATACCTTTAATATGATTAAAGTGGCCGCGAAGAGCAGCTTTTGAGGCGTCCCATACTAGATTTGTTGATGTAGTGCCTGGGTTAAGATCCCAGTACTCAGACATTTGTGACATACAATGCGTAAATACTGTTTCGTCTTGAAGCCATAGGGGGTTCATCCTTAGGCCTCTAGTTCCAGTCACAGCACCAGTTAACCTCCCTGGCGGTAAGCCCGAGCTGAGCTCGGGCTATGCCGCGCAGGGGGAGATCTCAGCCCCTGGTGGGGCGATTTTTAATCTGTAAATTGCTGTGCACGCAGCCAGCACTTTGCTAGCCGCGCGCACAGCTTGATCGCCGCCGCTCTGCGGCGATCGGCCGCACGCAGCGGCGAAAGAGGGCCCCCCCCCCCGCCAGAGCCCTGCGCTGCCCGGACCAATGAGTTCCGGGCAGCGCTATGGGCTGGATCGGAGGTGTCTGACGTCAGGACGTCGGCTGACGTCCATGACGTCATCCCGATCGTCGCCATGGCGACAGGAGAAGCCAAACAGGGGAACGCGTTGTATACGCGTTCCCCTGTTTGCTATAGATGCCGGCGACGATCGCACTAGAGGGACACATGCGCCCTCTAGTGGTGTTTCATGTAGCTACCACTCTGGTAGCTTTACATGAAACAAAAAAAAAAAAATTTAAAAAAAAGTTTTTTTTGCCAATTTGGCAAAAAAAATTAACCGCCAGGGAGGTTAAGGAACAAATTAAGGGAGAGTGGTCTGAAATTCCATGTGGGAGATACTCTGGGCGACCTACTTTGGATAACAGGTCTATGCGGGACATAGATCTCGAGGGGTCAGAGAAACAAGAGAATACAGATTTGTTTGGGTAGTTCCAACGCCAGATATCATACATATTGTGCTTTTGAACCCATTCTTTGAAAGTTACATAACCTCGGTGGTCTCCCGGGTTAGATCTATCCAAACAGGGATCTAGAATGTTATTAAAATCTCCACATAAAAGTACAGGAGCAGGGGGCATGTTATATATATGTGAAAGTAAGTTTTCTAGGACTGATATATGGAAAGGGGGAGGTACATAAACTGATGCAATTGTTAGCGTAGTCCCTTCATACAGGATCTGCAGTATAACAAATCTACCGAGGGGGTCTGAGTATGCAGAGAGAATTTTAATAGGTGCAGTTTTCGCAATTAAAATAACTGTACCTCTGGAGTAATTAGAATGCTGTGCAGCATATACATTAGCTATCCAAGGTTTTTTAAGGCTCGCAAGTTTAGCACCAACAAGGTGTGTTTCCTGCAGGCACATGATGCAGGGACCACGCTTCTTTAAGTAGTCAAAGACTAAACGCCTCTTAATGGGATGGTTCATACCTCTGACATTCCATGAGATTATTTTGAACTCAGCCATTGTCAATTATATATGCAGAGATAGCGCCTACACTGAGCACTATAATAATCAATAACACTGTCAATGGAGTAACAACAGAAAAGATCCCCACCCCCAACACCCCCCACCCCGCAAGTTGCCCAGAACTACAACCCGCTTTTCCCCTTAACCCTTGCAGCATTTGGGAACGTTGACTAGAGAAACAACTCCAGAACCTACCCATTTGTAATACTGACTCCAAGTTATGGCTAACAATAAACCAGTTATATGTAACAGTGCAGCGCGCATATAGTAAAGTTTTATAACCCACTTATTCATTCACTAGTGAAGTTATTCCGAGAGATTGACAGGTGATAACGAAGAGCATTGCACTATGTCTGTATACCTAGAGGGGGGAAGAGTGAAAACATACATAGAGATACATTCCATATTATAAAGTTCCTTGACATACAGTCTGTTAATGAAAGCAGAGTATAAGGACACTTATATGCAAGATGTTTTCAAGCACTTTAGACCTGCAATTTAGCATTCAATGTGATTTCTGCCCCTAAAACGCTGCTTTGCGTCAAATCCAGATTTTTCCCGGGACTTTTGGCATCTATCCCACTCATCCATGCCCCCCTCCATGTGTTAGACCCCTTGAAACATATTTTCCATCACTTTTGTGGCCAGCATAAATGTTTCTAGTTTTCAAAGTTCGCCTCCCCATTGAAGTCTATTGTGGTTCAAGAAAGTTCGCGCGAATCGAACGTTTGGCGGAGGTTCGCGAACCGAAAATCGGAGGTTCGGGCCATCTCTATATACCACAAAAAGATAACAACCCGGGATCACACACGTGGGTCTCCCCAAAATGTGCTGAAAAGCTGTGATTTACAAAACCTTTTCCCACATTGCGTCTATGTTCCCCCAAGCGTTCCTTGAGGGTACGTGTGGTGCGCCCTACATACTGCCACACACACGGGCACCAGGCCAAATACACCACATATCGATCATTACAAGTGATGAACTGTTTTATCTTAAAAGATTTACCATTAGAGATTGATGTAATGCTATCTATTTTTGGAGGTTGGCATTCTCTGCACGCTTCTGCGCGGGAAAAAGCCGGGCCTTTGCCAGTTTCTAGGGACAAGAGTAGTTTTAGGAGGCTCCACACAGCTAGGTGCTACCATATTTCTTAAATTAGGTGCTCTTCTGTAGATAACTTTAGGTCTGTCTGGTAAAATACCCTTGAGGACCGGGTCTGTCCTTAACACTCCCCAATGTCTACATACAATAGACTGCATACTTTTGTATTGGTTATTGTGTCCTGTAATGAAAGCACATTCATACTGTCTGGTTTTCTCTATCTCTCTATCCTCCTGTCCATTTTGTAAAATTTCTGATCTATCCTCATCCCTTACCTGAATAATATCTGCCTCCAGTGTACTCTCCTCATAACCCTTTTCTATAAACCTTTGTTTTAATATTTGTGTTTGGGCATCATAATCCTCTATGTCTGTGCAGTTCCTGCGAATACACAGAAACTGCCCCTTAGGTATATTTTTCTTCCATCGGGGGTGGTGGCAGCTACTTGTTGGGCTATACCCGTTCCTATCCGTAGGTTTGAAGAAACTAATAGTGTGTAGTGTTCCATTCTGTATAATGAGTTCCAAATCCAAAAATTGCATCCTTTCCTCACTAGATGTGGCAGTTAGAGATATACCCAATAGATTATCATTTAGTGAGTCCAAAAACATTCCCAGTGATTCTCTCCCCCCCCCCTCCATATAAAGAAGGGGGGGGGGGGGGGGGAGAGAATCACTGGTAATGTTTTTGGACTCACTAAATGATAATCTATTGGGTATATCTCTATACCAAATTTTTATATTAAAGTGAACCTCCGGACTAAAAATCGACTCAGCAGCACTGAAAAGGCTTGGTGTTTCTTTAACAGTTTCACAGCATCTGAACTTTGTTTCTCTTATACAAGCCTCATTTTTAGCTGCACAGACGAAAACTGCCCGGGCTTTTTTCCCCTGATGCTGTGCAAAGCATGATGGGATTTCTGATTTTGTTGTTCTCGTTTCTGCTGTTTTGGTGCATTTTTTTTTTTTACATTTTGAATTTGACATTTGAAGCCTAGCGTGTGCAGCTGGGAGGGGTTATCAGGACACAGTACAGTTGGAAATGTGTCTCCTGCTCCTTGTCACCTCCTTTCAACCAAAAAGATGGCTGCCCCCATGACAAAGATGGCAGCCCCCATGAATCACAAACATTTGCCTGTTCTTTTAAAACAGGGTGGGTAAGAGATTATATTACCTATCTATTCTAATTAACATAACTAATGTAACTTGATGACAGTATGTTTGTTTAGGCTGAAGTTCCCCTTTAAGGTGATACACAATATTTTCTTCCCACTTCCCCATAAATAAATTGGCTACACTTGGTGCATGACTAGCCCCCATTGCGCAGCCCTTGTGCTGAGTGTAAAAAATCCCATTCTGCTAAAAATAATTAGATTTGAGTGCAAAATCAAAGAGCTTTATAATATACACTATTTGTTCCCCCCTTAGATTACCGTCTTTCTTTTAAGAAATATTCTACTGCTTCTTTACCCTGTTCATGCCCAATATCTGTATAAAGAGATGCAACATCAGCTGTCACTAAAATATCTCCCTCCTCAATATTGATACTCCCTATAAGCTGCAAAAGGTGCTTTGTATCTTTTAGTACTTTAGGCAGACCCATCACCAGCGGCTGTAAAAATCGGTCAATGTACTGCCCCAACCTATGGGTTACCGATCCTATGCCACTGATGATGGGACTCCCAGGAGGTTCTGTTATACTTTTGTGAATTTTGGGGATTTGGTAAATTATAGGGATCCGGGGTGTGTTGGGAATGAGGAATCTGAACTCCGTATCTGTTAGAATTCCAGCATCCAATCCTTCATTCATTAGAGTTATAAGTTCTGCCATTAGTTTTGTTGTGGGGTTTCCCCTTAATGGGCTATAAGTCTCCTGATCCCCCACCAATTTGTTTAATTCCTTATTGTACAGATCTTTACTTAGAACACCACTCCCCTTCCTTATCCGCTGGTCTCACGACCACATTTTTTTCTTCCAACGTATTGCATGCAATTTTTTGCTCATAGCCAGTTTTTATCTCCGGTATTCTTTGCATATTGTCAATTATCAAATTCTTAAATACATCAATCGCATTATTTCCATTATCCTGTGGAAAAAAATTGGACTTATTGCGTAGCTCAGTGTGCTTATACACTGAAGCACCCTGAGTTACTGTTTTCACACTAGCATGTCCCGCAAAGTATTTTTTCAAGTGAAGTTACCTCTTAAATTTATTTATATCAATATAAGTAGAAAACTTATCCAGCCCTCTCTGGGGTGCATACTTTAACCCCTTATCCAATAGGGTCAGCTCCCCCTGTTCTAATACTGTTCCACTTAAATTATAAATTCCTGCACCTACAAGTTCCTGCGTCTCTTTATTCCTCCTCTTCTCCTCCTTCTTGCCCTCTTTTTCCGGGGTATCTTCTGTAACCTGTTCCCCCTTCTGGCCATCCCCCCTCCTCCAATCCCCCCGCCCATACCCTGGTCACCCCCTAAAAAAGGTTCATAGGACCCTTTTTGTTGAATAGGTGACGTGGGCGGGGCCCGGGCGGGCGTGGTGGTGATGAAATACGCCGATATGGCGTTCTGAGTTTTTACACTGCAGACTGCATTTCTCAGCTGCTTGCCTTTGAAAAGGCCGCTAGGAGCGGCGAAACATGTTAGGCACCTAAGCAGCTGTATGTCCCCCCTGGGCAGCTTTTCTGAGCCACTCTTGAGCCACTCTGGACCTTGATAGTTTCAGTTCTATGACATCGGCGGATGGATTGGTAACTATACCACATGCCTTGTCGTGACTTCAGCTCATTGATACATGATGTGACTGGATGCTAATATATTGAACTGTTTGGAGGCACTTTGTTCTCTGCGAGTGGGAGACATCAAGCTTCCCTTATATATGAGCCTATACATCTGCCTAAGACCTTGCTGAACAGCATGTTGGTTTATCTGCTGCATAATTTACCATCGCTTTATAAGCTTGCTTGAACTGCTTTGCTCATACATGTCATTGCATGGATTGCATGTGTTCCATCTGCCATCTCCATGTCTTGGAAGCTACAGTGATTAATCTACTAACAAGCTTTGTGTCTGCATCTATTAACCATTCACCTGCTGTTGTGATTACAAGGAATTTATAGTGTGGCTGTTATACTTTTTTTTGCCAAAGTCATCCTTGGAGCTACATCCTGGATCCAATTAAAGCCGACTTATAACCATCTTCATTTTCCAGAGTGGGACTCATATACACATTTTTTAGGGGTGAGTGCTGCAGCCTCACTACCCTACAACATTGCTGCTTTTGTGGGGGGCGGTTTTAGTTAGGTAATCATTTGTGGTTTTTATTGGAAGTTATTTTGTGATATCTATATTTAGTGATTTCTTGAATAAGGATTTAAATCTAATAAAGTGATTTATATACATTTTTTCATGCACCCAAGAGCCAATTCTCGTTTCTTTTTCTTGTCATTAATAATTATGTTGTGCATGAGAACATTTTGTGATGTTGATTGAGTTTTTTATACATACATATATATTCTTCTTTCCCCCTTTTTGTCCATTGTCCCAATTTTTTTTTGAGTTGTTTTTGTTTACTTTGTTGTTGAATAGGGTCATACCGGTTAAAGGTGGGTACATTATATTTCCCCCCCCCCATATTCCCCTCTGTTTCTGGGATCCTCAACTCCTCTCCCTCTATTTGGGGCAGGGCCCCTTGGGTACCCTCTGGGTGCTCCCCATCCCTCTCTTGTATTTGGTACATACCTATTATCTTCTCCATTATACCCATTCGGGGTGTTAGCTATATTTCTACCCTCATTCCCTCCCCCCGATCCCCTCCCTGACCCCTCCCCTGTGCTGCCACACTATCATTATTTCTAGATTCCCCATTTTGCTGCTGTTTGGCCTCCACCTTTTCCTTTGCCAATTTCTCCTCCTTTCATTTTAATTTGCCATTTGTATGTTTCTTTTTTTCTAGTAGCCTCTGCATCCCTTTGAAACTTTCTCTTTTTCTCATTCATTATGTCCCTCTCATTTTTTGGGGATTTAGTTTTATATTCCTATGTGCCATTATATGGGTCAAGATTTTGTTTTATGGTTTCTATTTCCTTTCCTAATCTTTCTAATCTTCTGTTTTTTCTTTTAATTAACAGGTTGACCAGCCCTTGGCCACACTTGTCAAAATATTCCTCCCACTCTCTATCGTTCTCTTCATTGTCCTCCCCATCATTAGCCATAAATCCCATCGAAGACGTTTAGGTATAATACCCTCTTTATCGTATTTGGTGAGCGTGGCCACATCCCACCATGTTAGTTGCTCTTTATTCATTACACTTTGTAATTTCTTAAATTCCTGATCCATACTGCTAATAATTTCCCCATTGACTATAAAAACTTCATCTAAGTTAATAAGTCTCCGTGCACGTTGTTCAAAAACATCCATAATTCAGCACAAAAAATACAACTATGTAAGATCTATCAGAAACTATATAAAAAAATGTATATAAAAATCGATAAAAAATAGGGAGCGCCTCTCTTTAAAAAATACATATATAGGCAACCAAGGAGATAAGCGCTAAACCACAATACAAGGTGCTATATGCACTCAAACAGTTGGAGCAGCTCCTTCTAAATATAGAATACAGTCTCCAAGAGAAGGTAGCGCATACACAACTCAAGCTATGGTACAATATATGTTTTAAAAGTTCATATACTTTTCTATATGATCCTCATCTGCCACTGATTGGACAATCTTCAAAGTGCCTTGCTATCTCTTCCTACTACCTCCACCCTGTGAGCAGACACTCACCGGATGAGAAGACCTCCACCCAGGTCTATTAGAGCCTTGGGACACTTCGGGCCGCCCCCCACCACACCAAGAGCGACTTGTCACCTCCTTTTCCTCTCACAGCAGATGTATCTCCATATATATATATGACCTCAAAACAAATGAATCACATAGCGTAAAACCATAAAAATGTATTGAAATATAAAAATCTATTACACTCACAAATTGCCTTCTTTTTAGGTGCAGCGTAGAGTTTGGGAACGGGCTCTCCCCCGTGTAGATGGGCCCCGGCTGCCACTTGTAGTTCCTGGGCTGAAGATAGAATTAGCCAGGTGGAACGCTGATGGAGCACAACGTCAGAGCCACGGAGGAAGTGTTGTAGTCAGAGGGAGGGACTAGGGGAGTATACTTAATGGCTTTCACACCGTCCTTAGCCTTAGCTTCTGATGAGTCACATAGACGAAACATGTAAGGCGGGACATAGGGTGCAGAAGTGAAAGCCAAGACTAACGTGGGTGGACGAGCGGTGTTCAGGCTAGTGGTTAGAGTGGAAGTGCACACCATTCTATCTTCAGCCAAGTGCCAGCCGGGGTCCAACTACAGGGGGAAAGCCCGTATCCAAACTCTACGCTGTACCTAAAAACAAAGCAATTTGTGAGTGTAATAGATTTTTATATTTCAATAAATTTTTATGGTTTTACGCTATGTGAGGCATTCGTTTTGAGGTCATATGTATATGGAGATGGAGATACATCTGCTGTGAGAGGAAAAGGAGGTGACAAGTCGCTCTTGGTGTGGTGGGGGATGGCCCGAAGTGTACCAAGGCTCTAATAGACCTGAGTGGAGGTCTTCTCATCGGGTGAGTGTCTGCTCACAGGGTGTTGGTGGAGGTAGTAGGAAGAGATCGCAAGGCACTTTGAAGATTGTCCAATCAGTGGCAGGTGTGGATCGTATAGAAAATTATATGAGCTTTTAAAACGTATATTGTACCATAGCTTGAGTTGTGTATGCGCTACCTTCTCTTGGAGACATTATTGTATGTAGCATGATCTGCCCATACCACGCGGTGCAAAATCTGGCTTTGCTCATGGTTTATAACTTCATTGCTCATTTGTGTAAACACTGCTCTTTGAAGTCTCTACTGAATCTCTCATCACCTTTGATGAGCGATGCATCTGTAAATGATCATCCCCCACTCTCTACCAATAATCATTGTCATATGTGTATACACAGCTTACTTCGACTTAGATTAGTCTAGGTCAGTGTTTCTCAAGCGGTGCATGTTTTGCAGGCAAGCTCCCCTATGCACAGGTGAGGCAATTAGTATCTCAACTAGGCAGATTCCATGTAGCTGAGACTCTAATTACTTCACCTGTGCATAGATGAGGTTGCTTACAAAGCACGCACTGTTGGGGATTCACGAAGACAGGTTTGAGAAATACTGGTCTAGTCTGTCTTGTCCAGTCCCACAGAGGAGCAACTGTAGAACAAATACTGGTAGCTGAAAACTGCTATGCTGGCTAGTCAGAGTACCCATACTAACCCTTGACCACTACTGAGAAAACCTATAATGGGTGCCTGTGTGTCAGAACTAGACCATGCAGGAATGGAGATAGTGGCTCTGGTCTGATCAATGCCTTTTCCTTTGGTATTCAAATTACATATATCAAAATCCATTCAAGCATCTGTAAAATGTCCTAGAAAAACAAATTGAATCCACGGAGGATCCACCACAAAGTAAAAGACTTAAAGGATCTGACTGCAGCTAATGTGTTTGTGCCCAGCCCCATTTCTAGGGGTGGGCAAGGCGAGTGTTTGCCCCGGCACAGTGAGGTAGGGAGGTGCAGTGAAGGAAGGGGGAGCAGCTGGCACCCCCTCTGTGCTCCCACCTCCATTGCTTAGATTTAAGGCAGTGGAAGCAGTCATAGTAAAAACTGACCTCCTTCCGGGTGCTACTTCCACTAATCAGAAAGTAGTGAGCGGGCAGGAGGCAGAGCAGCGTGAACCTTGCATGGAGCCCGGAAGGAGGTGAGTTTTTATTAAGACGGCTTCCACTGTGACAAACCTTTGCAATTGTGGGGTTAAAATGGGGGGGGGGGTTGGGCTCCCCTCTCCTTCACTGTAAGCCTGCCTATACTGGGGCACATATACCTGGCTACCTATACTGGGGGCACCTATACCTGGCTACCTATACTGAGGGCACCTATAACTGGTTACCTATACTGGGGGCACCTATACCTGGATACCTATACTGAGGGCACCTATAACTGGTTACCTATACTGGGGACACCTATACCTGGCTACCTATACTGAGGGTACCTATAACTGGTTACCTATACTGGGGGCACCTATACCTGGCTACCTATACTGAGGGCACCTATACCTGGCTACCTATACTGAGGGCACCTATACTGGGGAGCCCTATATTGCATTGCAAATAACGTTCTCGAGCCCATCTGTAATTTTTACACCATCGCCCTGGGAGTAATTTAGGCTAGAAACTGCCCTGTTTGTGCCAGATACCATTGAACAGCTTCTTAGGTCTTGTGGAGTCCATGCATGAGTGGGTCAGAGCTGCTTTGCCAGCACAAAGGGACCTACACTATAAGGAGCAGGTGGTTTTAACAATTTGGCTGAGCAGAGTCAACCCCACTTACAATTGTAAAAATGCTCCTCAGTGCTTACTACTGCTCTCTGAGAACACAAGGTTCCTACATATTATAGCACCATGGCCTGTGCTGTTCTTAAAAAGGGACAACGAAATCTGAAGAGAACAATGATAATAATAACAACAACAACAAAAGCATTCTGCTATCTGTGTTGAGGATGCTCCATCACTGCCTGCACCCCGATCTCGTTCAGTGGCTGATGGTTTAGTCACCGGTGGCTGAGCTCCACGCTAATAGCTTGTGTCATACGTCACCCCTGTGTTTGGCAGGCTGATTCCTTATTTGGTCTGAACTTAAATCCCTGTCTGGCAAATGGATACTGTGCAGGCTCATTCCAAGAGAGTTAATTTGGAAGATCTCCAAATGGGAAGTGTGCCAGCTCTTCAAGAAACAAGCAGAGAACTCTATAATCCTGAAGTGTGCCACTGCCGGGGAATTGAAAGAGATTTGAGAGTTATTGCTGAATGTGCCTTGTGTATTTTCTTACAAATAAATGCAACCCTTAAGTACTAAGGAAATCTATCCTTCATTAGAAACAGCTTCCCGGTGTCTGCATAGTATGGTGTCTGGGGACACAGTATAACATGCAGTAATCCTCATAAAGTATGAGCACTATGTATCAGCACAGCAAGCCCTTCTCCTATATCATGCTCATAAATGCCTGTATGCTTCACTGAATTACTGGCTTTGTATGCACAGTGAGTACAGTACCTACCAGAGTCAGCAAACCTTACTGGGACTTCCTATCTACCACTGACTGTAACGAATGTGGAATCCTATTCGCGGTCAGCGCACCAGATGTGCGCTGACGCGGCGGATTTCCTCCACAAGCGTATATTTGAGGACACCCAGGCTAGGTGCTATGCACCCGCAGAGGGCAATTCCCTCCGGCAGATGGCGCTGTGGAGTGCAGGCGAACACAGTCGCAGCACAGCCACAGATGCCAGACGGGAATTGTACAGATCCAGGACAAGGTACGATCAGGCAGGGCTGGATAGCCCACAAGAAACAGAGCAAAGGGACAGAACCAATGTGTGTCCACCAAACTAGTCGCCACCCAGCGACGGTGAACACACAACGGCGGAAACGAAGTGGGAATGCAATCGCAAGAATGGCGATTGCCGACAGAGACACAAGACTGAGCAAAACAGGGCACGAGGGTAGCAAAGGCACAGCAAATAATACAATGAGGAGATATGGAAAATAACAAACACTAGCTAACCGCGAACACCGCACTCATTCGCAACAGTGCACGCGGTTATGCGCGGTCTCCACGTGATAAGCACAATAGAGACAAGCACGCCTAACTAACCATTAACAGACAAACATGAAACAGAGGACGCGAGCGCTTGCTTAACGGTTACCTCACCGAGCCTCCAGCAAGCGTAGCAGACAAGACAGATACACGAAAACAGGGACAAGCGAGAGATAGGATCCACAGCACTAGCGAAAGTGGCTAGCACGATCCAGGTACAGAGTAGCAGATCAGAAGGATCCACAGCACTAGCGAAAAGTGGCTAGCGCGATCCCAGGAGACAGAACAGAAGGATCCCCAGCGCCAGCGAAAAGTGGCTAGCGCGATCCCAGGAGACAGAACTGTGCAAATTTTGGACAGAGGCGCCAGGCAGGTTAAAATGATCTAAAAACAACTAAAAAGGAGGAGTACAGGTGGACTTACCTCCTGAAATGATGGACAATCGAGATTGTTCAAATCGCAAATAACAATTTATTTTGGCACTCCGCAACGCGTTTCGCAGGTATAACCTGCTTCATCAGGCAAGGAGTGCAAGCTCAAAAAGGTCCAATAGTGGCAATGCGCCTCTGTCAGACAGAGGCGCATTGCCAGTATTAGACCTTTTTGAGCTTGCACTCCTTGCCTGATGAAGCAGGTTATACCTGCGAAACGCGTTGCGGAGTGCCAAAATAAATTGTTATTTGCGATTTGAACAATCTCGATTGTCCATCATTTCAGGAGGTAAGTCCACCTGTACTCCTCCTTTTTAGTTGTTTTTAGATCATTTTAACCTGCCTGGCGCCTCTGTCCAAAATTTGCACAGTATATAGTCCACCTTGGGTGGAGGGGACTGTCCCCTTCTTTCTATCTACAGAGAGCGACTTCTTAAACCTGAGTGGGGTCAGGTTCTAATACTCCCCACCTGCATTTCAAGTGGTTGCCTATGTGGTAACCCGTGTTTGTGAGTATATCCACATCTGTTAATTATTTCGCCAACAATTGTTAGACTTACTGCACTATATTGGGCTCTCGGTTTTTCTTTTTGTTTCAAGTGCAGGAGACAGAACAGAAGGATCCACAGCGCCAGCGAAAAGTGGCCAGCGCGATCCAGAGAGGCAGAACAGAAGAGATAGCTGGTAGCAACCGCTGCACCAGCTATGCTCCAAGAACAGAGATCAGAACGACTTCCTATCGACCACCGCTGGGACAGGACAATCGCAACAGACAAACAAAACAGATAATACAACCTGACTGGGCTAGAAGGGGAGCCTAAAGCAACCCCCAGGAATTAACTATACTAGATAGCAACGGCTGACACTCCAGCAGTGTCCATCAGGAACAGACCATGGAAGGGAAATGACTAGCCAAGCCTTCTGGGAAACATAAAGCTCTTATAGTGCCAGTCATCAAAGAAGGCAGGTAGGGGATTTGCATAACGAATGTATGCAAATTCCCCAGCAAGAGAACAGACCAGAAACTTGCAATGGAAAGACAGGTCTCTGTTCCAGAGACCTGCAGCCCACAGACTAGAGGAATGGACAAACAGCTGTCTGCCTGTGTAGCCAGCTGAGCGGATCATCACACTGACCCACTCTGTAACAGCTACCTGGCTGCTGATCAATGCACAACTTGTATCGCAAGGTTAAAGAGGGACTGTAGTGAAAATAGCTAATAGCTATTTTTGTCAATATTCATCTATTGATTATTTAGTTAGTGTTTGCCAATTGTAAAATACTTCCTATCCTGGATTTATATTCTGACATTTATCACTGGTGGTGACAGCTTTAGTTCTGCCAGGTGATCTGTATGGAATGTTCAGTTATTGAGAGTATTCTGCAAAGAGGGAGATATTTCTTGCTTGGCACTGTTGGGAGTTGGAAAAAGCCGTTATTTCCCACGATGCAACAAGATTCACAGACAGCAAACTGTCAGGACCATGGTCATGACATCACACTGTAGGAGGGGTTCACCATAATCTGCCACACAGAGACACCCCCCCCCCCCCTCCCCCTCCCAATGATCTATTTGAGAAAAGGTAAAGATTTTTGGTGGGAACATCTACTGAATGTAATAAAGTTCAATCATATGTTAAAGTTCCTAAGCACTATTGTCAGTATGAACATTGAACATTGAATTAGTTTCTATCACGCTGAAGACTATTCCTTCCGATAATCACTGCCTCTGTATAAACTGCTCATGCAGTGTCCTAACCCTTGTCTCCTCTCTTTTCCTTTAGCTAGAGAGAGCCTTGTCCCTATGAGCTTACACTTTTGTTTCTTGTAATTTGTGGTGTGTTTTATTATACACAGCCTGACAGTCACTGTGACATGTACGTTTTCTGCCAACTCCATATTATTTGTGTTAGTGTCTGTATTGTGCACCCTTCGTTGTTTGTTTCTTTCTGCAGAAGATGGTGGCGCTTTATAAATCAGTAATACTAATCATAAAAAAACTTGGTATCCAAGTTTAGTACAATGCACTTTTGTGCCATCCTCCTTGGATCATAGCATAATCACCACCAGGTGTGTATATACTGTAAATCATACTTATGTATGCACAAGGTTCTTATTTCCGCTCCTAGAATCACATCCTCCTATTCATATATGGAGGATTTTTCATGACATTCTCCTCCCCTCTGGAACTCCCTTCCGAAACACATCCATCACTGTCCAGGAGGCTATGGGGACCTGCTGCCCTTCCCTCTTGCAGATCTCAAATGTAAATATATTTACTTGCTCTCTCCTATTGGGTCTGCTCTTTCTCCTGGGAGCAACTCACTCTCTGCTGAGCCAGAGGGGGCAGCAGAGAGTGAGCAGGCCTCCAAAGCCCCAGGGCTAACGGGTGATGAGGGAGGGCTGCTGCAGGGGATCCCATGATTGTTGTTTGCTGGGGGTGCCAAAGGGGTATAGTTATGCCCCTGCCTAGGACATTCCACCTTTAGCTTCTGGCAAGGCTGTTGTCTTTTGTGACTATAGTCTAAAAACACAACAGCTGTGGTTGAACCTGATGTTATAGCCCCACCTCCAGTTCCCTCCCTATTCCTTTAGCTCATACATGTCAAACTCCAGCCTGTGTGTGGCCAAATCTGGCTTTCAGAGGCATACAATTTGGCCCTCAAGTGGTTTTCCCACATTGAATTATGTTTGGCCCACTCTAGACCACCAGGGAAGCTATTTGGGGGATTTAGGGGGGACGTACTAAACACTAGGGAATTCTACAGGGGAAGGAGGGGGCCACTAGACACCTGGGACTGTATAGTAAAGGGAGGAGGCATTAGACACCAGGGAACTGTATAGGGCGGGAGGAGGGCCTCTAGATACCAGGGAACTGTATAGGGGAGAGGGCCATTAGACACCTGGGAGCTTTATAAGGGAGGAAGGTGGCCAGTAGACATTGAGGTTGGCCCATGACTAGGTCACATTGTACAATTTCGGCCCACTTTGTATTTGAGTTTGACACCCAGTGGTGTAGCTACGGTATTTGACACCCAGTGCGGATAATTTACCAACACCCCCCCCCCCCCCTCCCACCACCCACCACCCATGTTCACCATGGCAAAAAATTGATGTAGCCATAGTAAGGTACTAGTGCAACTCTAAAGCAGTGCCTCAAGTTTCCTTCTAAACACAGTTAGGCAAAGTAACCCCAATGATAATCGGTGTTACAAGCCCTACTCCATAGAGCCAAATTAATCCATGCCATGCACTGATGAGGATCAAACAATCCGAAACAGTCTGTATGCGTGTTGGATTATTATGGCTCTGTACAAATTAACAAGCTGACATATCATTGCATTCCTGCGGTTCTGGAGGTGTGTTTAGCTTCTAAGGGTAACAATAGTTAATTTGCATATATTCATGTGTGATGCCCTGGGAGACATATCAAGCTCACTCTAACCCAGGCATGGGCAAACTTGGCCCTCCAGCAGTTAAGGTACTACAAATCCCACAATGCATTTGCCTTTACGAGTCAAGACTATGGCTGTCAGACTCCTGCAATGCATTGTGGGACTTGTAGTTCCTCAACAGCTGGAGGGCTAAGTTTGCCCATATCTGCTCTAACCTGAATTATCGCAAATTCATTGTGTTTTAAGAAAGCAAACTTTTGTTTTTATTGACTCCTGGATAGGAAATGTTCAGAACTGTAGACTGTAACCCGTCTGAAATGATGTGCCCTGGTGTAATACTACAGTGGGTTTACTTGATACATTACATATGCTTGGTCTGCCTGACTGCCTCTATACACTACATAACATCAGTAATAAATCACATTATAGACAAGGCACCCTCCTGTTTCTCACATTCATTAACTTATAGGAGTGAGCGGATCCATATTATTTTTAATAATTGTATAATGATTCATTGTTAACCCACAGTCTCTGGTGCTCACCTCAAACTCAACAGGTCCGGGTGGGGATGTTTAA
The DNA here is from genome assembly GCF_040937935.1 of Hyperolius riggenbachi. NCBI lineage: Eukaryota > Metazoa > Chordata > Amphibia > Anura > Hyperoliidae > Hyperolius > Hyperolius riggenbachi. The sequence goes on along the minus strand of NC_090646.1, from coordinate 145,956,755 downwards.
AGCAAGAAGATAAAACCTAAGGCCAGAAACCCACTAGGAGCACTTTTCTGAGCGCTTTGTGTTTTGAAAGCTCTTGCTAATGTAATGCTATGGGTGTGATAAGAGGCGGCCTTAGAGTATGCGGGGCCTGGGGCGAGTGTCACATGCGGGGCCTAGAGCCATAAGTGTAGGCCATATACCTTATCACCACATTCATGGGCTTGTCCGCCTTTAATGCAGTATTCCTTATTATTATTATTTGAAAACAATTATGTCAGGTAAAGGCCACTAAGCCAACCAATATAAAAACAAACATTTGCATGGTGGTTTTAAGTGCGGGGGTGGGGGAGCTCATGCTTCAAGTAATTTGGAAATTCTAAGGTTCACGTTTCACAAAATTCACATTGTTGTAGTAACTTTTGTCTTGCAAAATTCAGCCAATTCAGCAATCATGAGGCCCCCAACAAGACAAATGCAGCAATCATGAGGCCCCCAACAAGACAAATTCAGCAATCATGAGGCCCCCAACATGACCAATTCAGCAATCATGAGGCCCCCAACATGACCAATTCAGCAATCATGAGGCCCCCAACAAGACAAATTCAGCAATCATGAGGCCCCCAACAAGACAAATTGAGCAATCATGAGGCCCCCAACAAGACAAATCGAGCAATCATGAGGCCCCCAACAAGACAAATTGAGCAATCATGAGGCCCCCAACAAGACAAATTCAGCGATCTTGAGGCCCCCAACAAATCATGAGGCCCCCAACAAGACAAATTCAGTAACCATGAGGCCCCCAACAAGACAAATTCAGCAGTCATGAGGCACATAAATAGACAACATTTCACATAAATAGGCAGAATGCCCCCTTAATATGGTAGACACCTCTCACCTGGCAGCAGTTCCCGAAAAAACACTCAATCTGAAAGCAGTGGTTCCCCAAAAATAGGTAGCCCCAGGTCTATAGGTGTCCCCAGAATAGGTGGTCAGCGGTATAGATGTCCCCAGAACAGGAAGCCAGGGGTAGAGATGTCCCGAGAACAGGTAGCCAGGGGTATATGTGCCCAGTATATGTAGTCAGGGGTATATGTCCCCAGTATATGTAGCCACAGGTATATGTGCCTAGTATATGTAGTCAGGGGTATATGTGCCCAGTATATGTAGCCAGGGTTATATATGTGCCCAGTATATGCAGCCAGGGGTATATGTGCCCAGTATATGCAGCCAGGGGTATATGTGCCCAGTATATGCAGCCAGGGGTATATGTCCCCCAGTATATGTAGTCAGGGGTATATGTGCCCAGTATATGTAGCCAGGGGTATATGTCCCCAGTATATGTAGTCAGGGGTATGTGTCCCCAGTATATGTAGTCAGGGGTATATGTACCCAGTATATGTAGCCAGGGGTATATGTGCCCAGTATATGTAGCCAGGGGTATATGTGCCCAGTATATGTAGCCTGGTGTATATGTGCCCAGTATATGTAGCCAGTGGTATATGTGCCCAGTATATGCAGCCAGAGGTATATGTGCCCAGTATATGTAGCCAGGGGTATATGTCCCCAGTATATGTAGTCAGGGGTATATGTGCCCAGTATATGTAGCCAGGGGTATATGTCCCTAGTATATGTAGTCAGGGGTATATGTGCCCAGTATATGTAGGCAGGGGTATATGTGCCCAGTATATGTAGGCACGGTATATGTGCTTAGTATATGTAGGCAGGGGTATATGTGCCCAGTATATGCAGCCAGGGGTATATGTCCCAGTATATGTAGGTAGGGGTATATGTGCCTAGTATATGTAGCCAGGGGTATATGTGCCCAGTATATGTAGGTAGGGGTATATGTCCCCAGTATATATAGTCAGGGTTATATGTGCCCAGTATATGTAGGTAGGGGTAGATGTCCCAGAATAGGTAGCCAGGTGTGCCCCCAGCAGGAGGGGAGCAGCGCAGAGAAGAGGGAGAGCTGTGAGCAGCGGTGGAGAAAGGGGCCATCTCTACCCCCTTCCCTCACCGTAGGGCTCTCCCTCCCTCGCTCGCTTTCCCCTCTGAACTAATGTGCGGGTGGCTGGCAGGCAGCGGGCGGGACTTACCTTCCGTCTCGATGCAGTGCCGGCGTGGGATGGATTAGCCGCTACTCTGGTCTGGTCCAGACCAGAGCAGCGGCACCAGAACTTCCGGCGCTGGCGCGAGACGGAAGGTAAGTTCCGCCCACTGCCAGCCACCCGCACATTAGTTCAGAGGGGAGAGCGAGCGAGGGAGGGAGAGCCCTAAGGTGAGAGAAGGGGGGGGGGAGATGGCCCCCTTCTCCACCGCTGCTCCCAGCTCTCCCTTTTCTCTTCTCTGCTCTCCTCCAGCTGGCTGCACGGGAACGCGGCCGGGGGAGGGGGGCGGTCAAGTGGCGGCGGCGCGGGGCCTGTTCAAGCCCAGGGCCCCAGTTGCCCCCAAAGGCCGGCTCTGGGTGTGATCCCACTTGAGCGAAGTGCTTTTATAAAAATCCCCCATAGCATTGCATTAGCAAGAGCTTTTTCAAATCACTAGCGATTAGAAATCGCCCCTAGTGGGTTTCTGGCTGGTTTGATGGCTAATGGTGTTTGCCCATGAAGAACTATTGGTCGGCCTCCCATAGACTTGCAAGAGAATGAACCCACACGAGACAGGCAAAAACAGTGCAGGTAATTTGGGCGCACCATGCGCTGCCATAGGCTGTAATGGGAATTACGACTATAGCGGCGCTCAAATAGTAACTTAGGCACAGTTGAAAGACAAAGACCAAATTACTATAAAAACACTGTAATTGGGCCCCACAGCAATAGCTTTCAGCTGAAAGTCCAGGGCGGCGGGGAGACATTTTTTGGCTTTGCCCAAATCTTTGCTGGGGCCCCCAATTTTTACACCCTTTCCTATCCCTGGTGACCCTCCGAGCCGGTGGGCCCATCTTGCAAGATTCATAAAACAAGTGTGGCCATCATGATCTTCACACCCATAACAAGTGTAGCCACAAAAACACCTGATCTGAAGGATGGGCCCTTCATCAGAGGGAATGAAGTAGTGGTTGTGGCCCACTTACTGCTCTGCACCCCCCTGTAGTAGCAGGAGCTGCTCCCCTGTAGTTAAGCCCTGGAGACCTTTTATAATACATCTGTGTCAGTTATTAAAGGAACTGGCCCATCATTTGTGGCCATCCATTCTTTCTAGTTAGTAAACTGTTTGGAAGCTTTTAAAAGCATTTCAGTATCAGACTTATTTTGGTAGCTTTTCATTTCTGGGATTTGAATTACTACACTATTCCCAAATCCAAGTCCTCTGGTTCTGAACTGGTTAAACACCTGTCGGTGTAATTTCTTCTCCCATCCATAATGAGCTTAGCAAGCGCCGAATTCTGGTAACTCTGATCCAGACAAAATGACTCACAGGAATAAATATATACACACAACACCGGTAATGCAATCCATGGCACTTACTTCTGCAACCTGAGAAATGTTTTCATGTGTCTGTGATTGGGGTTCCTCACCTCAATAATTTGCTTATATAAACAAAAATAAACTTGTGGAGGTTCATCTTTCTGTCACATATTTCACAAAATTACTGAAAAACCTTAAAGGAGTCATCAGGGAAAAAATAAATTAAAAAATCAGCGTTACTCACCTGGGGCTTTCTCCAGCCCCTTGCAGCCGACTGTCCCACGCTGACAGCTCTGCTTACCATCACCGTCCCGGGCTCCCCACACGGTGCAGAGGCCGACCTCGAGGTCGTCCTTACTGCGCCTGTGCAGTGCGCCGCGGACAACGTGGCCATGATTGACAGCGGCGTTTAACGTAGGTGCAGTAAGGACGACCTCGAGGTCGGCCTCTGTACCGTGCGGCGAGGAGCCCGGGACGGTGGCGGAGCGGTCAGCATGGGACAGTCAGGTGCAAGGGGCTGGAGAAAGCCCTAGGTGAGTAATGCTGATTTTTTATTTTTTCCCTGATGATTCCTTTAGGATACATCTGGGAATTCTAAAAAAAAAAAAAAAAAAAAAACTCAGATTTTGGGCATGCGCAGAGCGCTCCCTGCTACGGGATCGCTGCATGACCGCACACTGGCACAGAGGCCTGGCTGGGCTGGCGGCTGCTATGCAGGGCATCCCGGGAGACTGGCTTAGAGTGGAGCTGCGACGAGGGAAACATAGGCTGTCAGGGGCTGGAGGAAGCCCCAAGTAAGTAAATCTGTGTTGTTGTTTTTTTTAAGAATTCCTAGATGTATCCTTTAATCACAGGTATGTTCCATCTCTAATCTGACCTGCACTCAATTTGAAACCGATTCCTACTGCATCCATCTACTGTGTATGTTCCATCTCTAATATATTACATGCAGGGGCGTAGCAATTAGCTCTCTATTGGTCCTGTGCTGGTAATAATCACTTCTATAGATGTTTTGAATAGTAGTAATCCTTAACACACTGTTCCCAATCCCCTTCTTGCACCTCTGACACTGTAGTTGTCCTTGGCAAGTTTTGGTGCGCTGTATCAATTGTTATGTATAAAGTTCTTGGGGGGGGGGCCCCATGTAAAACCTGCATCAGGGCCCACAGCTCCTTAGCTACGCCACTGATTACATGTGGCTCATTTCTGCTGTCCTGCTCTGCTTTTCATATTAGTAGCGCCTAAGTAACATATTTACATTGTAATTTACTACTTGCTATTGAAATTCTGGCTTTTGTTTCACACTGCTGGCCTGTCTGTAATCTCAAACAAAGTTGTAACACCCACAAGCTTGTTTGATTTGCAGGAGACTCTAGTGGCCCCCCCCCTGCTTAATTGCAAATCGTCTGCCAGACCATCCTGATTACTCATTTGCTCTGATGCTGTGTGTATATCAGGAGGTCTGGTAGTCGGGTCGGCCGACTTCGGGTCGTCTTCTAAGGGTCGTTTTCAAAGGGTGGAAATTAACCACAATTTACCATAATTCAACAGCAATTCAGCAGAAATCAGCTTTACACCAAGGTAACTTCCTCAGTCTTTTAGCCTCACCTGCATTCCTGATCACTATCCAAACCTAACACACATTGCTTCCTCTCTCCTACTCCATGCATCTTCCACCGTTCTCTACACATCTACCTCTGTCCAAAACACTGCCAGCCTCCTCACCACACAACGTAATGTACCCCTCCCCCCCTGTCCTTTCTCTGGCTCACCCACACTTCACCCACCATATTCCTACCAACCCTTTGCCACCCCTCCACCACTACCACATGCTATTCCTCCACCTGCTTCTCCAGCTGGTCCCAGTACTTTCTCCCTCCATCCTCAACCCACCCATCCCTAGACCCCCACTAGTCCCCAAACTCCCAGCCACCCCCTTCCAGCCCCTCCACACTCCTCTTGCATCCGCAGACCACACCATAATAATCTCATTCCCATCCATACAACCCCCAGGCACTCTCTCCCTCTGTTTTGTGGTCTATGGAATGCCAGATCTGTCCGCAACAAGCTCACATCCATCCATGAGCTCTTCCTCTCCAAATCCCTCACCTTCCTCGCCCTCACAGAGACATGGCTCACCCCCTCTGACTGTACCGCAGCCACTGCGCTCTCCTATGGGGGACTGCATCTCACTCACACCCCCAGACCTGACAACAGGTCTGGAGGAGGAGTGGGTCTGCTTCTCTCCGCACCCTGCACCTTCTGGGTCCTATCACCGCCACCTTCCCTGCACTTCTCATCCTTTGAGGCCCATGTAATCCGCCTGTACCAACCTCTCCCAGCCATCATTGCGGTCCTATACCCCCCCCCCCATCTGCTCCAACTTCACTCTTCCTGGACAACCCGGCCTCCTGGCTCCCCCACATCCTGTCATCTTACCTCCCCACCATCATACTCAGGGATTTCAACTTACCTATCGATGAGCCTATCTCCACTGCTGCCAAGCAGCTACTCTCCCTCACCAAATCCCTTGGTCTCTCTCAGCACACAAATTCCTCCACCCACCGCGCTGGTCATACTCTTGACCTCATATTCTCAAAGTCCACCTCCCTCAGCAACCTGGACATCGCACCTTTCCCTATCTCTGACCATCACCTCCTCACCTTCACCATCTCCCCACCAACAACTTCTCTCCCCACCCCTCAGCCTGGTCGATGGCAGAGAGACCTACGTAATCTCAGCCCAAATGTCCTAGCAAGTCCCCTTCTCTCCCTCTCCTCCCACCTACTTACCCTAACATGCCCCAATGAAGCGGCTGCACATTATAACTTTGCCCTCTCATCTGCTTTAGATCAAGCTGCCCCCTCAATCTTCCGCCCTAACAAGCCCCCCAACCCCCAACCCTGGCACAACACCCACACACGTAACCTCAGGAAAGAAAGCAGCCGAACGGAAATGGAGGAAATCACATCTGAATTCTGACTTCCTAGATTACAAGGCCAAACTGTTACTCTTCCACACTGCCCTCTCTAAGGCTAAACAAAGGTACTTTGCAGCACTGATTGGAACCCAAGCTTCCAACCCTCGACAGCTTTTTGCTACCTTCAATTCCCTCCTCAACCCCACTCCTCCCCCTCCCAGCTCCTCCCTCTCAGCCGACTTTGCCAACCATTTTACCACTAAAATTGCAACAATACGCAATGAAATTTCCCTCCTCCATCCCTCCCTTCCCAATGCCTCTCAGGTTGTCCCCTTGCCTTCCCTCCCAGCTGCTCCCCTGTCTCATCCACCCCTCGCCTCTTTTGCTCCTGCCACCATCGATGAAGTCAGCCTGCTGCTAGTGGCTTCCCCCCCCCCCCCCCCCACACATCCTCTCCCTGTGATCCGGTACCTGCGAATACTCTTCGTCCCCACTTCCCTGACCTGGCCCCAGTCCTCACCTCCTTGTTCAATCTCTCCCTTTCCACAGGCATCTTCCCCAAAGCATTCAAACAGGCCACTGTACTTCCCCTGCTGAAAAAACCCTCACTTGACCCATCCCTACCCTCAAACTATCGCCCAATCTCCCTCCTTCCCTATGCTTCTAAACTCCTCGAACGCCTAGTCCACCAGCGCATTACCCAATACATGAACACCAATACCCTACTTGACCCCCTACAGTCTGGATTCCGACCTGCACACTCAACTGAAACAGCCCTCGAGAAGGTGGTCAACGACCTTACCCTTGCCAGGGCCAAAGGCAGTTATTCCATCCTGCTCCTCCTTGACCTCTCTGCAGCATTTGACACTGTTGACCACTCCCTCCTCCTCCAATCACTACAGTCCATGGGCATCCATAGTCTTGCCTTGGCCTGGATATCCTCCTACCTATCCAATCGCTCCTTCATCACTTCCTTCAATGGCTCCTCCTCAACCCCTGCCCCCCTCTCAGTTGGGGTCCCCCAGGGCTCTGTTCTAGGCCCCCTTCTTTTCTCCATATACACTTCCTCAATTGGCAAGCTTATCTCCTCCCTGGGCTTCAATTACCACCTTTATGCAGATGACACTTAGATTTACCTCCATACCCCTGATCTCTCATAGACGACCATAAACAAGGTCTCCTCGTGTCTCTCAGCAATTTCCTCCTGGATGTCAGCTAGGTTCCTAAAGCTTAACCTAGACAAAACTGAGCTCCTGATCTTTCCACCCCATGCTGCTGCACCCATCCCAGATTTCCACCTCACAATCGACAACACAACCATTGTCCCTACCTCCCAGGCCCGCTGTCTGGGTGTCACCTTGGACTCTGACCTCTCCTTCATCCCACACATCCAAAACATCACCAGAGCCTGCAATTTACACCTCCGTAATATCTCCAAGATCCGCCCCTTCTTAACCCCCGGACACGACCAAACTGCTCATCCATGCCCTCATCATCTCCCGCCTTGATTACTGTAATTCCCTCCTCTCTGGCCTCCCCCTGAAACGCACTGCCCCCCTTCAATCAGTGATGAACACGGCTGCAAGACTCATCCATTCTTCGCACCGCTCTGCATCCACATCTCCCCTTTGTGAATCCCTGCACTGGCTCCCTATCCGTTTCAGGATAAGTTTCAAGATTCTATGCCTGGCGTATAAATCTGTGCACAAAACCTGCCCTACCTACATCTAGGAGCTTGTTCACAAGTATACACCAGGTCGCCCCCTCTGTTCCTCCAACGACCTTCGCCTCACCACCCCACGCATTTCACACTCCCATGCCCGCCTGCAGGATTTCTCAAGAGCTGCCCCCACCCTCTGGAATGCCCTTTGACCACCCATCAGACTTGCTCCCTCTTTCAACACATTCAAGCAAGCCCTCAAAACCCACCTCTTTATGATAGCCTACCCACCTCCTACCACACAGTAACTCTCTAAGGAATATTTAACAGCCCCCCCCCCTAGTGTTTCCACTACTCCCTTTAGATTGTAAGCCTCTGGCAGGGTCCTCCACTCCCTAGTGTAATCTACAGGATCATGTGCTCCTGTCCTATGACAGCCTGTACTTGTATTACTGGGCCTACCTAACCAGCCCATATTGCATGATCATGTATTTTGTACAATTTGCATGTATAACTTTGTTCTATGTGTATAACCCTATGTATGACATCCTTGTATCATTGTATATATTTATTGTCCAGCGCTGCGTAATATGTTGGCGCTTTATAAATACAATAAATAATAATAATAATCAGTTCCAGATCCTCGGTATGTGTATATACGCCCCTGAATACTTCACTTGTGGATCAGGGGTGTGTGTATATATATATATATATATATATATATATATATATATATATATATATATATTATAGATACACATACATTATTTACATACCATCGCCGTTCGATGAAGGTGAACGGAAATAGTGCAGCTGCTTCCCTCTAATAGGGATAAGTCCTGTTATAGAAGTACAGTGCTGCAGCAAATCCCATTGGCCGGCTTTGTTATTCAAAGTTAATCAAACTATGGTAAAGAGGCAGTACATCTCAAGTGCTATTCCTCCATGTGATATGCACTGTGACAACATCGAGTATACTTGTGATAATCTGCCGCTAAGACACTCCCCGCTTCACTAAGCGCCTCAGATGTCCAGGTAAGATTGTAATGGCCACCGCTTTGGGCTGTCAGTCAGATAGTCCATACTTGGCCTCAGCAGTGCCTTGCCCTTATGGAAAGAGTTCCCGGTCTCCGCATGCAAGGTGCTTTGCTCTGAGTGCCCTTAGTTTGTATGGCATCCGGGGCTGGCGATGCTCACGCCTATTGCCCGTACTAGCGGCAAATAATTAGGATACTCCAGTCAGCAATTACGGTATGGGGCAGCGGGGACACGTGTAAACGTGCCGTGCAGTGGCTGGCTCCTCCCACCTCACCACAGGGAGTGCAGCGTTTCAGCTATGGCCTTTTTGCCAAAGAGAACTGGACAGTAAAAAGGTATTTTTTTAGGCTTCAGACTCTCTTTAAATTCACATCACATTTAAAATATGCTTGTTTGTTATTAGGGAGGGTCAGATGCAAATAATTCTAAATTATGGAAGGATTATGCTAATTATTTCCAGTAACGTTATGCAGCTTGAAAATGGATCACTCCAATAAAGCAGAGGACAGATTCGATTGATCTGTTTTCAATTTGCAGAAATAATTTGCATAATTCTGCAACAACTTTGAATTATATGCATTTCATTGGTCATCCCTATGAATCCGTGAAAGGACTGGAAGACTGGGAAAAACATACATTACATTCAAAAGTTTAAAACAGTCATTAAAGAGACCTTGAGGTGGGCTCAAAAAATGCAAAAAAAAAGTAGGCTACCTGATCCGCAGGGCTGAGCAGATCTTGGTTGGAGTGTCTCTTTAAGTCTAGCTACCAAAATAGTGTGCAAGTGAGTAGAGAGGCTGGCTGGTATTTTACTTTCTTAGCCAGTTAAACTGCCATTCAGGAAGTGCTTTCTAAAACAGCCAAAAACCATGAGAAGCCCCCATAAGGAGATGGAATAGTCCTAAACCTGTCGGTTCTGTCAGATTTTTAACTGCTTATTTTTTTTTTTGCTTGAGTGGTCTAAATTCTAAAAGGCACACTTGTTGTTTACTGCAAATTATAGCTTTTGTTCATACATACGTAATATCCTGCAATTTGCTGGCTTCCTGCTCAGAATGAGAAGTCTTGAAATTTCACGTTCTGTGAACTACAAGTCTGCAGCAGAGTGTGCCATAGCTGGGCTACCTATACTGGGGAAGGGGGAACCTAAGGGCTGGTGCACACCTTGAGTGCTTCTGAACACGTTTAAAAATGCTAGTGTTTTGAAAAGCGCTTAGCTAATGTGTTTGAATAGAATGGATCACACCAGTGCGATGTGATTTTCTCGCAAAAGCAAATGCGGGTCCTGCAGCAGTTCTGCGCTTTTCTGAGTCGATTCAGTCTCAATGTTAAGTATGGGAAAGTGCAAAATCGCTCTAAAAACGCAACAAAAAAAGCGATTTTCTAAGGGCCGGTTTCCACCACTAAATGATGCGAATGTGGCTACCTAGCCGCATCGCACCACTTCCACATCTCCCGATGCAGAAGTCAATGGAGGAGATGGGACGCGGCTGCGGGCGGATGCGGCTGTGCGATAATCTTCAGCATGCTGCAGATTCTCGGATCGCTCCGCACCGCACAACATGCATGCAGTGGAAACTCTTCCATTGCCGTGCATGTGTTTCAGCACACCTGTGGTGCGATGCGGCTATGAAGCCGCATCGCATCGCTCCTAGTGGAAACGGGCCCTAAGCGTTTTTGTAACAGAAGCTGTTCAGTTCCAGCTCTACTGTAACAAAAATAAAAAACGCAACAACAAAATGTTCCAAAAATCACTAGGCACATGCCTAGAATCGCTCTGAAAAATCACTTCAAAAAGCACTGCGCGTTTGTGATTACACTAGGGCTTTTCTGTGTGCTCTGTCCCTTATACTGGGGACACATCTGGCTGCCTATACTAGGGGAGAGGTTACCTAATACTGGGGGCTTATCTGGCATTTTGCATGTGAACACAGCAGCGGCCATGCTCAGATATGACTCAATACAGTGGGCACCTCTCCAGCACCCTTGCCCTAGCAAGCACCCGGTTAATAGCCTCCTGTGTGCCTAGGGGTGTCTTAAAGAGACTCCGTAACAAAAATTGCATCCTGTTTTTTATCATCCTACAAGTTCCAAAAGCTATTCTAATGTGTTCTGGCTTACTGCAGCACTTTCTGCTATCACAGTCTCTGTAATAAATCAACTTATCTCTCTCTTGTCAGACTTGTCAGCCTGTGTCTGGAAGGCTGCCAAGTTCTTCAGTGTTGTGGTTCTGCTATGAACTCCCCCTTCCAGGCCCCTCTATGCACACTGCCTGTGTGTTATTTAGATTAGAGCAGCTTCTCTCTTCTCTCTTACAAGCTGGATAAATCGTCCTCTGAGCTGGCTGGGCTTTCACATAGTGAGGAATTACAGACAAGGGCAAAGCTGTTTGCAGGAAGAAAAGAGCAGCCTGAAACTTCAGTGCATGAGAGATGCAGGGGGAAGGAAACACACAAATGATCTCTTGAGATTCAAAAGAAAGGCTGTATACAGCCTGCTTGTGTATGGATGTATTTTCTATGTGTGGACATACTGTACATCAACCTACTTCCTGTTTTGGTGGCCATTTTGTTTGTTTATAAACAAACTTTTTAAAACGGTTTTTAACCACTTTTAATGCGGCGGGGAGCGGCGAAATTGTGACAGAGGGGAATAGGAGATGTCCCCTAACGCATTGGTATGTTTACTTTTGTGTGATTTTAACAATACAGATTCTCTTTAAAATATGTCAAAATCACCACAGGTGCCCTCATCCTGGAAGAGAACCACTGCCCTAAGAGAAACCTGTATATGCAGATAATATACTGTATATCATTCAGCATTGATATACTGTGCCCAAACCCTGTTGCATTTATTTTTTATTTTTGTAATCTTTGTATTCCCACTATACATATGTTGTGGCTACCTCACAAAAAATAAAGCATTTAAATGGAAGAAATCATTTTTTTAAGTGAATTGCTATTATGCAGGGAACAATTCCTGGAATCTGGATTCTGTCAACAAAGAGGATGGAGTTGTTGCTGAGTTTGAGTCGGGCCCTTTGCAGTATTTATATTTTTTTTGCCCTCCCATATCCTGGCCTCAGCTAACTTCTGGGGATGACTGCTTTTAGGTAGTTATAATTATCAATATTGATCTAAAACAAGCATGTTAAGTGCTCACAGAAACTCTTGAAGTGGCTGACATTCTTTTCGTTTCTGATGATGGCATCTCTTTAAATATTTGTTTATTTGCCAAATAGTCCTCTCTTTTCTAACAAACATGTCTTCCAGCTGTTCTCTCCACTCTACACCAAACAGAGCAGAAGAGCACCGCTAAAGTGTTGATTTAAGAGGAGGTCAACCAACAGGTGCCCTAGCTTCAGGCAGGAAAACCTAAGCAGTATTCCCAAAGTGTAAAAACCAACAGATATTAGCACCAATGCGAGATCTGGCCTTGAATGCAAATAGAGATGTACACTCTAAGGGCCAGTGCACACCAAAAACCGCTAGCGTACCCGCAAACACTAGCGTTTAAGCGTTTTTCAGAGCAATTCTAGGCATGTGCAGAGTGATTTTCTACACATGCCTAGCGTTTTTTGGCACGTTTTGGTGCAGCATATTTCATTTTTTGTTACAGTAGAGCTGTAACTGAACAGCTTCTGTAACAAAAACGCTTGGAAAATCGCTCTGATCTAGCGCTTTTCAGAGCGATTTTCCACTTTCCTATACTTAACATTCAGGCAGAATCGCCTCAGAAATCTGCAAAAATGCAGCAGGACCCGAGTTTGCGTTTGGGAAAAAAATGAATAGCTCGTGTGCTCGATCCCATTGCAATACATTAGCCGAGCTTTTGTATTGAGAGGCGAAAGATGGACGGACAAAGGGACACAGGACAGGTAATGTATAAATGCACATTACAGCACATTTACACATTACATCCACACACACATTGCAGGAACAGCGTCGGGGGGTTCGTCGCTCATCCTAATATTGCTCACCGCTACCGCAGCGCACCCAATCGAGCAAGTCGGCTCTACATCTTGCAGAGTGTCTGACTGATATACAGTGGGTTGCAAAAGTATTCGGCCCCCTTGAAGTTTTCCTCATTTTGTCACATTACTGCCACAAACATGCATCAATGTTATTGGAATTCCACGTGAAAGACCAATGCAAAGTGGGTGCTGCAACTCAGATGTCTGATTATTTGGTGATCTGCAGAATCACCAATAATGCAGACGCTATACCAGATTATGTGTGATCTGCAGAATCACCAATAATACCAGTATAGCTTCAAGGATGATATGAGTGTTGTGCTTGGTGCAACCGTAACTTTAATAGTTATCAAGGCCTTACCAGAGGGGCTGGTAAGGCACTATCAGTACACGGACTGTACAACTATGAACAGACCTTCCCAGAGGGCTGGAGAAGGTACCAACAGAGAGAATACAGAGATAGACTGACTAGTCCTTATCAGAGGAGCTGGCAAGGAATTAGTTAATCAGGTAGCAAGAAAAGCTATGCTAGACCTTTCCAGTGGAGCTGGAAAGGTGATACAAGTGACTCGGATAGTTTTGGCTAAACCTTCCAGAGGAGCTGGGAAGGTGCTATCAGTCACTAAGCAACACCTCACCAGTGGAGCTGGTGAGAATAATGAATAAATAACGAGTGCTCATCAGTGGAGCTGATGAGCCTCAGAAACCAATCAGGCTAGGCCCCCTTAGAGGTGCTGGCTGGCACTAGCTGAAACTAATAAAGGCTAGGCCCCTTCAGAGGTGCTGGCTGGCACTAGCTACAAGGCACTACTAAATACGGCCAGACCTCCGGGGGTTCTGGGAAGGTACTAACAGATACGGTAACTGTATAGTTTGGCTAGACCTTCCCAGAGAAGCTGGCAAGGTACTATAATAGAGAACAGTAACTAATAGTTTGGCGAGACCTCACCAGAGGGGCTGTTGAGGTCCTATCAGTATGTACAGGAGTACGGGCCCCAGCAAGCTGGGGATGCAGATACTGTGGAGATAGAATCTCCCGAGGAGCGGGTGATTCAGACTGTACTGCAACCTAGTGATCACCTGAGGAGCAGGCGATTAAGAGTGTACTGCAGCCTAGAGGACACCTGAGGAGCAGGCGTTACAAACAATACTGCAATTACTGATCACCTGAGGAGCAGGCGATTAAGGCTGTACTGCAGCCTAGAAGGACACCTGAAAAGCAGGTGTTACAAACAATACTGCAATTACTGATCACCTGAAGAGCAGGCGATTAAGGCTGTACTGCAGCCTAGCAGAACAACTTCACCAAAGGAGCTGGTGAAGCTAACACCTCACCAGTGGCGAGGGCGCACTGGTGAATAGAATGGTCAGACAGGCAAGGGTCGGCAACAGAGAGGACAGTATCAGAGCAGAATCGTAAGGCAGAAGAGTAATCGGTAATCGGGCAGAGGTTCAGCAACTTTAGGCAGATAGGCAGAAATACAGAATCAGCAAGCAAGATCAGAGTCAGAGTATAGCCAGAGTCAAAACACAGGTAATCAACAATATATAAACAATATCCTAGTCTAGGTGTGAAGTCCTTGGTTTCAACACCTGGGATCTAGTCTAAGGTCTGAGCGCTAACACAATGTTTTTACGACAGCAGACAGTTACTGAACCGGAGGCTTAAGAAGCAGAGGAGACCTCACTGGCACGCCCCCTGCTGCCAGCCAATCCGGGGCGCCGTGAGTCTCCTCTGACGTCAGCTGCCCAGCAGGTCAGCTGACGAGCCTCCTTCTCGCATAAAGGTCCTGTCTGTGCGCGCGCGCCCATGCAAGACAGCGACCCTATGGGGACATAACACTTCCGTCCTCGGCGTGCTAAACGCCGAGACGGACGGAGCAGCCAGGGGCACGGAGGCAGCTGTGGCGGCGACGCTGTTCGCCGCAGCTGCCTCTTGACTTGTTATAGGTGTACATGTGAGAAGTGGATAGAAAAGCATACATCATTTCAAACATTTTTTGCAAATAAATAACTGCAAAGTGGGGTGTGCGTAATTATTCGACCCCTGAGTCAATACTTTGTAGAACCACCTTTTGCTGCAATTACAGCTGCCAGTCTTTTAGGTTATGTCTCTACCAGCTTTGCACATCTAGAGACTGAAATCCTTGCCCATTCTTCTTTGCAAAACAGCTCCAGCTCAGTCAGATTAGATGGACAGCGTTTGTGAACAGCAGTTTTCAGATCTTGCCACAGATTCTCGATTGGATTTAGATCTGGACTTTGACTGGGCCATTCTAACACATAGATATGTTTTGTTTTAAACCATTCCATTGTTGCCCTGGCTTTATGTTTAGGGTCATTGTCCTGCTGGAAGGTGAACCTCCGCCCCAGTCTCAAGTCTTTTGCAGTCTCCAAGAGGTTTTCTTCCACGTTTGCCATGTATTTGGCTCCATCCATCTTCCCATTAACTCTGACCAGCTTCCCTGTCCCTGCTGAAGAGATGCACCCCCCGAGCATGATGCTGCCACCACCATATTTGACAGTGGGGATGGTGTGTTCAGAGTGATGTACAGTGTTAGTTTTCTGCCACACATAGCGTTTTGCATTTTGGCCAAAAAGTTCCATTTTGGTCTCATCTGACCAGAGCACCTTCTTCCACATTATAAAGGAGAGAACAATAATATAATATATAATTCTGTTCTCTCCTATATAATAATGTATCCACCCTGGGTGGAGGGTTGCGACCCTTTTCTACTATCTACAGAGAGCGACTTCTTATTCCTAAATGGGGTCAGGATAATCTACCCACCTGCCTTTACAGTGGTTGCCTATTGGTGACCCATGCTTGTGAGTATAACAACTATTACTCTTTGTCATTATCCCCTTTGTCAATACATACTACACTATTGGGGCTCTTGGTGTTCCTCTGTTTACCTTCTTCCACATGGTTGCTGTGTCCCCCACATGGCTTGTGGCAAACTGCAAACGGGACTTCTTATGCTTTCGGTTAACAATGCCTTTCTTCTTGCCACTCTTCCATAAAGGCCAACTTTCTACAGTGCATGACTAATAGTTGTCCTATGGACAGAGTCTCCCACCTGAGCTGTAGATCTCCTTGTTTGGCCCGTGAGTTTAGGTGGATGGCCTTATCTTGGTAGGTTTACAGTTGTGCCATACTCCTTTCATTTCTGAATGATCGCTTGAACAGTGCTCCTTGGGATGTTCAAGGCTTTGGAAATCTTTTTGTAGCCTAAGCCTGCTTTAAATTTCTCAATAACTTGATCCCTGACCTGTCTTGGGTGTTCTTCGGACTTTACGGTGTTGTTGCTCCCAATATTCTCTGAGGCCCAGTGCACACCAAAACCGCTAGCAGATCCGCAATACGCTAGCGGTTTTGGGAGCTGATTTCAGAGCGATTCTAGGTATGTTTAGAGAGGTTTTCTAAACATACCTAGCGGTTTTGGGTGCATTTTTGTGTAGCAGATTACACATATTGTTACAGTAAAAGCTGTTACTGAACAGCTTCTGTAACAAAAATACCTGGCAAACCGCTCTGAAGTAACGTTTTTTAGAGCGGTTTGCGTTTTCCTATACTTTAACATTGAGGACGAAACGCTTCCGAAATCCGCAAACGCGCAGCAGGAGGCGCGTTTGCAGCTTGGCAAAAACCTCAAACCGCCGGTGTGCACCATCCCATTGCAATACATTAGCCAAGCGTTTTTCCAGGTGGATGCGGCCGGCGGATCGCTCCAAAAACCGCTCGGTGTGCACTAGGCCTTAGACAACCTCTGAGGCCCTCACAGAGCAGCTGTATTTGTACTAACATTAGATTACACACAGGTGCACTCTATTTAGTCTTTAGCACTCATCAGGCAATGTCTATAGGCAACTGACTGCACTCAGATCAAAGGGGGCCGAATAATTATGCACACACCACTTTGCAGTTATTTATTTGTAAAAAATGTTTGGAATCATGTATGATTTTTGTTCCACTTCTCACGTGTACACCACTTTGTGTTGGTCTTTCATGTGGAATTTCAATAAAATTGATTCATGTTTGTGGCAGTAATGTGACAAAGTGTGGAAAACTTCAAGGGGGCCGAATACTTTTGCAACCCACTGTATGTGAACAATTTCTATCCGAAATTGGTCCCATTGTCAATCAGGCATGCACTTGGCGGCACCGATTTTCATCCAATTCCAATCGAATCGGATGGTCGATCAGCTGTCAGGTCACCTGATGTATGGCCACCTTAAAGAGACACTGAAGCGAAAAAAAAATTATGATATAATGATTTGTATGTGTAGTACAGCTAAGAAATAAAACACTAGAAGCAGATACACAAGTCTAATATTGTTTCCAGTACAAGAAGAGTTAAGGAACTTCAGGTGTAATCTATGCAAAATAGCCATTGAGCTCCACGATTTAAGTCACAGAGAGCTTGGTCTTCTGAAGCTTGTTATTTCAACTGTAAGTCACTGTATTTTCTGTTTCTCTGCAGAAGACAGTTCAAAAGTTCACTAGCCTGCTCTGTAAAATCATTTAGAATGGTGAGTGGTGGGTAAAATGCAAAAATTAGGGAATGATGCAATGTTATGAAAACAATATATAACTGACGAAAATATGAGAATATTTTCGTTGCTAATAATGCTTTAGTGTCTCTTCCACTTAAGGACCAGCTAACGCCCATAGGCGTCAGCAGGTCTTAAGTGGGTTACCATGGAAACGGCCGCTCGATCCAGCGGCCTTTCCATGTCAGTTCATGGAGGGTGTCTCCGTGAACAGCCGGAGAGCCGCCGATCGCGGCTCGCCGGCAAAATGTAAACACGCGGGGAAGAAATCCCCGCTGTTTACATCAAACGGCGCTGCTGCGCAGCAGTGCCGTGACGTAGATCGGCGATCCCCGGCCTCTGATTGGCCGGGGATCGCCGGCATATGATAGGCTGAAGTCTATCCTTCAATGCGCAGGACGGATATCCTGCGCAGCTCACAGGGGGAGGAAGGAGGGAGAGGGACGGAGCGCCCAAAACGCAGCAAGCCGGCGGCGATCAGACCCCCCCAGGAGGACATCCCCCTAGTGGGGAAAAAAGGGGGTAAGTCTGATCGCCCTGGCTATTTCCTGATCGGTGCTGCGGGCTGGAGAGTCCACGCAGCACCGATCAGAAGAAAATCCCCTGGTCCTTAAGTGGTTAAGCTGCTGATTTACTATTAGGGTTCTCTAGATTGTAACATTTATTTGCTTTTATCTGCCACACCAGTGCTGTCCAACTTCATGGGCATGGAGGGCCATTTTTTTTTCTGACCCCATGGTGGAGGGCCGAAGGTTCTTGCTGGAGCCGCAGCCCCCCCCCCCCCCCCCCCCCGCAGTAAAAAAAAATGCAATTAAAGGACAATTAGATTGGCAGCACTTTCCCCAAAATGCAATGCAATTGGCAGCAGATCCCCACAAAATGCAATTCCAGAGGTCATTGAAGTTGCGCGCGCTGAAAAACAAGGGTATCGTTCTGCGTAGAGCGGCGCGCGTAGCGCACCGCGCCGAAAAATGGGTGTGGCCATGGACCAGAATGTGGGTGTGGCCACGGGTGGAGACAAATTTACATGAAGTTAGCAATGTGGGACATTAGATCAGGACAGTGGTGGCAAACCTTTTGGAAGCAGAGTGCCCAAACTGCAACCCAAAACTCACTTTATCGCAAAGTGGCAACAGCAATCATGATGCCCCCAACAAGACAAATTTAGCAATCATGAGGCCCCCAACAAATCATGAGGCTCCCAACAAGACACATTCAGCAATCTTGAGGCCCCCAACAAGACAAATTCAGCAATCATGATGCCCCCAACAAATCATGAGGCACCCAAGAAGACAAATTCAGCAATCATGAGGCACATAAATAGACAGCATTTCACATAAATAGGCAGAATGCCCCCTTAATATGGTTGACACCTCTTACCTGGCTTTTAAATTCTCCTCTACTGGCTGCTGTGCCTGGCAATAGTGTTTTTGGCTGGATTGGGGATGATGTGTGGGCTGAAAGGCCTTGCTGTGATGCTGTGGCCGGGCTGGCGGTGATGCTGTGGTGTGGCCAGCTGAGGTAGTGACAGGTGCCCCCCAGTTAGATAGTGACAGGTGTCCCCCCAGCTGAGGTAGTGACAGGTGCCTCCCAGTTAGATAGTGACAGGTGTCCCACCAGCTGAGGTAGTGACAGGTGCCCCCCAGTTAGTGACAGGTGCCCCCCAAGTTAGAGACAGGTGCCCCCCAAGTTAGATAGTGACAGGTGCCCCCCAGCTAGATAGTGACATGTGCCCCCCAAGTTAGATAGACAGGTGCCCCCCAAGTTAGATAGTGACATGTGCCCCCCAAGTTAGAGATAGGTGCCCCCCAAGTTAGATAGTGACAGGTGCCCCCCAGCTAGATAGTGACATGTGCCCCCCAAGTTAGATAGAGACAGGTGCCCCCCAGCTAGATAGTGACATGTGCCCCCCAAGTTAGATAGAGACAGGTGCCCCCCAAGTTAGATAGACAGGTGCCCCCCAAGTTAGATAGAGACAGGTGCCCCCCAAGTTAGATAGTGACAGGTGCCCCCCAAGTTAGATAGTGACATGTGCCCCCCAAGTTAGAGACATGTGCCCCCCATGTTAGATAGAGACAGGTGCCCCCCATGTTAGATAGAGACAGGTGCCCCCCAAGTTAGATAGCGAGGTGTCCAGTCCCCGTTACCTGTCAGCGCTGTCCTCTCCCGTGTCCCCGCTGCCTCAGTTTAGACCTCACAGATCGCGGCGACTGAAGAGAGCAGAGTGCGCATAGCACCCGCGCGGAGGAACTTCACTTTCGGAAGTGACAAATGATGTCACGTCCGCATGTGAAGTACTCCGTGTATGCGGGTACTACACATGCGCACTCTTCTCTCTGTAGTCGCCGCGATCTGTGAGGTCTGAGCTAAGGCAGCGCCAGCGGGGACACGGGAGAGGACAGCGCTGATGCAGGCCAGCGGGGACAAGGGAAAGTGCGCGTTTTGAGATTGCAGGCATGGCGCCTATAGCGGAAGCCATGCCTGCAACTCAGGGAGACGAGCGGGCCGCAGCTGGAGGCCTGGCGGGCCGGATGCGGCCCGCGGGCCGCCAGTTGGACAGCGCTGTGCCACACAAACTATTATTTCAGTGTAATTTAACTTGCATCTGCCAGATTAACCTCTTCTCTCCCTGTGCCGATTGTCACATGACTGCAAAACACCAGTAATGCTAGGAACCCACTAAGGATCAATGTTTTCTTCTGGTCTCTGATTCCTCCTGAATAAGCAGCAATGTAGCCTAGAATCTGCCCTGGACCCTTGCAACGATTGATTCATGTTTCCTCCAGTCTCGCAACATTTGCTGATGCTAGAAAACAGGGGTCATGTCTGAGTATACTGAATAAAGACTGACTCATGGTTGTTCAGGCAAAATTTATTAGATGTCTATTGAAGAAAAATAACAAACCAACAGAAAAGAACACAAATACCATCTGCTTGTAAGAATTTAAAGTTAATTATCTGGTAGCCAGGTATGAAACACAATTTTTCCTTTTATTTTTTTTTTTACCAGATACAGAGTAGAAACAGTGCTGTTTTAAATAATACAGACATTAGATCAGGTATAGGCAAGATCCAGCTGTCTGTGAACACCCCGAACTCACCGTGCTTAGCCACACACTGACCTGCACTGCACAAGAGGGGGCGCTCACTAGCAGCTGTACAGAGAAGCACACCCATGCCTGAACTGCACACTGACTTCCTCCATGGTTACGCCATCAACAGTAGGTGTCTATAGCAAAGCTGCATGCAGTACAACAACTTTAAAATTCAAAGCCTTCCAAATATAAAGCTTCTTTATTTCTTCAACATGAAATACTGGGTACTGCAAAAAATGTTTTTTTTTTCCTTTTTTTTATAGCATTTCTCTGTTACAAATAAATATGTACAGGTAGATACCACTGATAAAACTAGGTTTGTCGTGTCACAAAATCGTTCATAAAAGGTTATTTTACAGTTCTCAGCGGTCTAGCGTGACAAAGAGCAGAGAAAGCTGGCAGCTTGGTGCTGACTCGGATACTCCCAGTGACAGCATGGCGTAGAGGAGGAGACAGGACGGAAGCTCTATACAAGGACAGTGGGCAGTTTATGTACAAAATACTACATAAAAAGTGAGCCTCTTGTGTCTATAAAGGAGAAATGCAGTAAACACTATTTAATAAGGTGCTGAGAAAGGTGTGGACTGGATTTTGTCTGACCCTGTATTATTTCACTGGGGCCTCTCCTAGCTTACAACATCCTAGATAATGCATCCATTCCATAAGAGCCTCATTCTGCCTCACAGCTCAGTGGGACGAGAGGTGTGCGGTGCAGATGGCTTCACTTCAAGCATCCAGTCATGCAGAAGAAGCTCTGGCTTGTGGTAAATCCCCTATGCATGATTGGCTGTTTGAGGAGAACACGGCTTCGTGTCACTGTACATCTCCTTTAGGAAATCACCCTCAATTAGCAGCCAAGCATGAAACACAATCAGTCCTGACAGGTGCAATAGGCGGAGACCTGCTTCTCTAAAAATAGCCAATTCAAGTGTTTTAAACATTTAAACTGGTGGTCCGGTTTAAAAAGCATATTTTAGTTGGGATACAAATCAGCAGTACCCTTAGGATATGTGCTCTTCTGTGTCCTTTTATTTCTAGTTTACTGCACTGCCTGGTCACATCCGGCAGCGTAATATACGCTTCCACTCAAGGTAGTCTTTGAAAAGTTAGGCCTCTTCTCTGTGAATTCACAGCCTGTCAGCTGCTGCCACCCAGCATGGGTTGGCCTCAGCATGGGCTGTGGACAAGCAACCCCCTCAGCATCTGAGCATGGCAGTTGCAGTGCCGGGACGCAACATGAATCTTTTTTTGCTGCATTTTCTGCATTTTAATTGTACCAGCATGGCAGTCGTAGGCAGCAGACAGGACACTAAGCTGCTCAACAAATGAGCAGTTCAAACGTCTGAGGAAAAAGAGGCCTTAAGGTGGCCACTAATGACTGAACGGTCCTTTACAAATGATTCTTAGTATGAAAAACTGGATTTAATGGTTTGTGACCACGAATAGAAAAAAAAAAAATCTCCTAACCAATCCAATTAATGAAATCAATGTGATTTTTGCATTGATGCTGTCAATCTGAGATCCCTTTCACACTTAGTCTGTTGTGTTACGTGCAAAGGACAATATCCTGGCATCACAGATTTTGGCAAGATCTGAGCATTGTGTTGAATATTGATTAGCTTGGTGCAACGATATGCAGACTGAAGACCTTGACCCTTTACTCTGAGTTTTATCCAGTAAAAGCGACCTGCTGCTAATTCAAATAAAGCAACAACGTCAGCTTATACTGCAACGTCTTATGCTATACATTTTGCATTAGAATGTATCACTTTGGATCACCCAGCTGAACCATACTTTGTAGTTTTTGTAATTTATTAATAAACTAGTTTACCTAAGCCTGTTTAAAAACCTCCCTGGCGGTATGACTATTTCCAGATTCTTTTTCCAAAAGCGCTGCAATTT
This sequence comes from Hyperolius riggenbachi, assembly GCF_040937935.1. Classification (NCBI taxonomy): domain Eukaryota; kingdom Metazoa; phylum Chordata; class Amphibia; order Anura; family Hyperoliidae; genus Hyperolius; species Hyperolius riggenbachi. Next base: position 145,934,227 of record NC_090646.1, on the reverse strand, counting down.
TTTCACAAGCTTTCAGACCCTAAAAATCATACCGCTTGATAGATCTGCAGCAGCCCTGCACACTCCACACCTCCGATGGATCCAACTCGGGATTACTGCTCAGAGCTGCGGATTTCCGCCCCGAGCCTGACTCGGGGATACCGATAAGGAGGTTGAAAACGGGCTCTAGGTCTGTCACACCGCTGCATGTCAGTACGCTTGTGCACACACATCCCGCCACATGCGCGCGCACACGCCCGCTGGCTCCCTGGCCCCGTCGTCCTGTCCCAACAGCTGTATGTGCTGCACCTGCGCAATAGCACAAACACAGGGTGAGGATGACGCAGGGACACTTCGGTTTTATTATATAGGGTAAAGAGTTACAGAGAACCTGTATTATAGAGGTCTAAAAGACAAAGATGCCTGCTGCAATCAAATTCCAATAAGCAAATACTGGTTAAAATATATATATATATATTTTGAGAATGACTGCATATGGTGGACTCTGTTGGGCTCTCAGTCAGGGCCCGTTTACACTTGTGTGAATCTGCATGCGTTTTCTGCATGCAGATTCGCATAAACAATACAAGTGGATGGGCCTGTTTCCACTTGTCAGAAATCCTGTGCGGTTTTGTGTGCAGGAAAAATCTGCATGGCAGAGCCATCAGAATTCGTACACCGCCCTGCGGTGTGCGATTCGCATACAATGTATTTAATAGGAAATTCACATGCGTTTTCGTATGCAAATTTTACCGCAAATTCGTGGCGTTTTTGCATAAAATCAATGTAAAAGCACACAGGCACTGACATGGTTAAATTCGCATACTTACTAACATATGCGAAAACTCCTGCGAATTCGCGGTAAAATTCACCAACAGGTGTTCAATAACATCACATAAACCTGGAACAATTTACAGCTCTGATATAGCACTGACCCTGGGATTAAAGTGTACCATAGATGTCCTAAAAAGATTTGATCACCAGCGGCTTTCTCCAGCAGAATAAACATGTGCGAGTCCCACGCCGTCCTCCCGCGGTCTGCCGTTCAGCTGCGATCAGTTCCGGTAACAGGCTCAGCCGGGTCCAGTCTGGGTCTTCTGCGCATGCGCGGACCTCCTGCACTTGCGCAGTAGACCTGGACTGACACGACTGAGCCAGTTACCGGGGCTGATCGCGGCTAAATGGCAGACCACAAGAGATGTGTTTATGCTGCTGGAGGAAGCCGCGGGTGAGTATCAAATCTTCTTTTTAGGACATCTCTGGTTTACTTTAAGGATCCTTTCACACGACATCTATTGTGCAGGCAATGGGACAATATAATCTCAACACAATGCAATTATATTCCGATGGCACTTACACATTAGGGTGCAACAAAATTCTGTTGGAATAACGCAAAGCATGCTGTGCATTACTGAATGACAATTGCGGTGTAAGCACATGTTTATGGACTGTATGCTCCACAATGCAGGTTACCAGTGAGATGCAACACATGCAGTTCAGCATAGACTTGTCTTCACTATGGCTATTTTTTAGGAGTCACACTGCAATGTGTATAGTGGGAAAGCACCCTAAAGCTCTAGCTCAGACTTCTTTTTTAATGTGTGTGGTTTGGAATGTATCATAATTTACAATGCAGAAAGTATTTGCATTGCACATTACCCATGATTGCATTATTACCTGGATGGCTTTACAAATATGGGTAAGGCAAGTGTGTCGTGCATGTAGCGGGAGCATGCCAGTAAGACATGTGCTCAATGGTTTTTACATTTTATTTAGACCTGTTAGGCTGAAGAACAAGTGATTTGGGACCTACACTACTGCAGGGGGCTGGAGCTGGGAGAGAGATTTAATATAAACAATATCCCCCAAAAGCCAGGTGTGAGGTGGCATACAGGGAGGTGTATAGTCCAAGTTCTGTCACTTCTATCTGTCTGGAAGCCTGGACATTCTCTGGTTGAGTGTGAATCCCTGTAGCTTAGGGCTTTAAAGAAAGATGGAAGCTGCCACTGCTGATGTTTTGTAATCACAAATTGCCGGCCTCTCTTTGTTATTGTCAGCTGATCATTTTGCTAGTTTGTGTCATTAACTCAATAAAAAGATAAGAAATTAGGTCATGTACCACTCTTGAAGTCTAGCAATTATGAATACACACACTAACTTTTTGCCCGACATGATCAAAAATGATCATCTTGTGAAAATCTAGTGTGTGTAAGTAACTTAACCTGCCCCCTCCCTCCTTCCTTAATATTGTTTAATGACTGGTGCTGTGACTAGTACACAGCACCATCCTCCCCTCCTGTGCCCCCTGTAGTCCTCGTTCTTCTCAGTCATAATCTTCGACTGAGGCAGAAAGTCGATTATGTGTGGGGAGGAAGTGACAGTTGTTCTTCCCATCTGCGGCAGGTGGATGGGCATGAATTATAGACGACCAGAGGGGAGGAAGAACTGTCACTTCCTCCCCGTACATATTTTTTGTCTGAACGGGGCCGCAGGGGGCACTGGAACGGGGAGGATGGTGTTGTGTGCTAGTCACACAACACCAGTTATAAAACATTTTAAAAGTATCAAGGATCAAGTACCAGGTCAGGGGTACCTTATAGAGGAACAGCAGTGAAAAGAACGTAATGAAAAAAAAGTGCTTAATTTTTACAATAATTATTTATAAATGATTTAGTCAGTGTTTGCCCTCTGTGAAATCTTTCCTCTCCCTGATTTACATTCTGAAATGTATCACATGGCATCATCTTTACTGCTGGCAGGTGATGTTTGTGGAAGGAGATGCTGCTTTTTTAGCAGTTGGAAACAGCTGTTATTTCCTGTAATGCAACAAGGCTTTCACAGCGTGATGTCACTACCTAGGTGCTGACATCACACCGTGGGAGTGGTTTCACCACAATAACAGCTATACAAAGCCCCCTGATGATCCATTTGAGAAAAGGTAAAGATTTATCATGGGAAATGAGGTGTCAGCCACTGACTGGGATGAAATTCAATCCTTGGTTACAGTTCCTCTTTAAGATATCAGTGGACAAAGCACACCAGTCAAGGAGTCAGATGTAGGTGTTGGTACCATTGCACCAGTGACTGGAGACAATGGACATCTGGCTTTAAAATGTTAGATGGTACTTATGACATGGTGAATGCACTGGTTACCATGGCTCAGAGACCTGTTTGGGCCTGTGGCAAGGAAAATATTGTGGGCCGTACATAAAAGTGACACACCTCCTTCCTAGAGGCTGGATCTAACAAAAGCTGCTACTTTCTCCATCTGGAAACCTGCATTCCCAAATTGTGCTTCATGCTGGTTGCCGGCTGTCCCATTATGGCAAAGCTGCAGTATGACACACAGGTTTGTGCTCATACTATAAAATGCATATAAAAAACAATCAATTCTCAAACAAGTGGACAAAAATTCCAGTAGTAACAATTGTGAATTGTAATGCCTAGACTTTTACACAATAACTCTGATATAAATGTTAAATGTATTCTCATAAATATGTAATGAGCTGAGCACACAGCATGAACATGTTGTACTCAAGACTGAATGTGAATGAACCCTGTGCATGAAAGTAACTTTGCGGTGTTCTCAGAAAGGCTATATAACTCACACTGCCAGTATTACTACAGGACTGCCCAGAAAAGTGCACTCTTCATGTACTGCTTGCTTTTCACTGTTGGTCTAAGAGTCCTGCTCGGTGGGATTTCCATGGTGGGATTTCTATTACCTCAGTGGACATTACTAGGATTTATTTTGCCTTCACAGAACAGGTTTGAGTTAGATAATCAAACACTGGCTTCAGTGACCCAATCAGTTGACTTCAGGAAGACTGTGACTGACTGTCCTGAACTGGAATATAAATCTGATTGGTTATTGTGTGATACTCCCCTTTGTACCTCTTCTTTAGTAAACACACATACTGAGATTTCAACATGCTCCACTGAAGATATGTTCTGTGCCCATCAATGATAAAGTCTTAATTGTACAATCTTACCACATCCATGCAACGATAGATGACCTAAAGAATCTGGTCAAAATATATTCACTAAGTGTAGCCTTCTACTACATAGATTTGATAAGATTGATCAATCAAGACTGTATTGGTCAATGGACAACTTTAGAATGGGAGAACAGCAGGTTGTTGCGCTGAGAGGCTATATTTACAGAACATTATTACATTACATGGAACAGCAGTCACAATGTTTTGTTGTTCATCCTCTGCAGCTTGGGCGTAGTGGTCACAAAACGTCTGTGAGGATTTACTTTCTGCTGGAGACCTTTACAGGGAGAATACCTGCACCATCCTAACTAATCTACCTCATGTAGCTTCCTCATATTATTGTTATTCATACTCATTGGCCTCTATTTGCTAAGGGGCGTCCTTGGCTGGAGATCAACTGTGATTTGAGGTTTGAGTATGATAGAGATCACATGACTGCTCATTCACGAATGGGACATGAGCCACAAATACCATCGAATAACAGGTTTACTAAATCAGGCCAGTTTTGCAGGATTACTTATGAACTCAATCTCCAGGCTGGAGACATCTTAGTAAACCAAGCCCTGTGTGATCAGTTCGAGAATGTGGTGTCAAGGTACTTGAAGAGGAGTGAAGGTTGTACAAATGTGTCCCATGGCAACTCATTAGCCTTTCATTCATTTTTTTACTTGACACAAGACAAACCCTTTCCAGACAGAACCCATAAATGAAGCCATTACCATCATTCTGGCTGTATAAACAGGTACATAAGACAAGCGTGATGTGGCACGTGAAACTATCAGACAGGCATCCACACTGTTCACAAACTATGAAAAGGAAAACGGATGACAAAGTGTAATGCCAAATGTTTTGTTTCTCTGAGAACTATTATTGTTACTGTGTTCTTTGGTACAATGAACGACACCAGTGTCCATCGTTATTGCCATTATCTTCATGCTCCCAATTCCATCGAAAAACCCATGCATATTTTCCACAGCAACCAATAAGTTGTTTGCTTTCATTTGTAAAGCAAACACAAGTAACTGAAAGTCATTGGTTGCCATCATTACATCATCTTCTGTACAGTACATAGCAGAAACCTGTACGCTTTCATGAATTCCCCTCTCAATCTGAGTACACAATTAAACTGCCATATACACAAAATACGTTCCAGGTCATTTTATTTTGGGAAAGATTTTTCGTAATCAAACCATATTGATCAACAATGGTTGTTGGCCCTTCATTCATGGAAGAAAGTAGTTTTACTCCAAAGAACTACTGGAAAACACTTCTGGTAAGATTAGTTCTATGGATCTGGTGAAGGTCAGGGTCAAGTTATCAGTCACATTTGCCTCTCTGGCTACAACCAAGGAATGTCTACAGTGAAGTTCATCTGCACACTTCCACCTTCCAGTCCTGACACAATTACGGGTCCTACCTACAAAGCATTAATAACACCTTTCACAGCTGTAATTCTCATGTATAAATAGGCCCTCTGTTTCTTGAAGAAACATTAGCTTCCTACATGCTAGTCTCCACACAAAGTTCCATTTGTGTCATTGTAGAGGTTCTAGCCAGTGAGGTGTGCTCTGGTGTTAGTCATGGTGAAGCCCTTAAGATATAGGATTTCTCAATCCAACAATGTTGATTTAGGCAACACCTTTAAATTTAAACCAAGAAAACAAATTTACATACTCACCTATGGAGAGGGAAAGCTCTGGATCCTAAAAAGCCTCCCCGGTCCTCTTGCAGTGTCCTCGTTCCAACACTGCCAACACCTGGTGCACATATTCAACCAACATGTCGAATACACCTCTGGGAATTCTCAGAAGCACTTGTGTTCACGAGTACTTCCAAAGATGGGTGGTTCTGTACTACGCATCCTGCCACACGTTTGGAAGAACTCAGGGACGCTAGTGCTTCAGAGGGCTCCCAGAGGTTGCAGGTTCAAACAGGGGACATCATTGACGCCATGACACCCTAAGAGGAAAGGGAAGGCTCTATAAAATCCAGAGATTTCCCTCTCCATAGAGGAGTATGTGACTTTTTTTTGTCACTACAGCTTTGCTTTAATGACTAAGCTTTTTCTTCATGAACAATTCAGAACTGAATCAAAATCATCTAATGGTTATGACAATCCAGTTCTGTGTCATGTCAAAAGGAAACAAAGTTTTGAAAGCTTGCAAGAAATCTATGTACAGGTAAAGGCATTACCTAAATCAACTTTGTTGGTTTGACAAATAGTACGTTCAGGTTCCCTGTGTTGCATCCATTAAAGTTAAGTGTAACTGACCACTCTGCACTAACCTTCCAGATCCTGACATAGTAGCTTTCTAGAGTTCCTTTTAAATAACAGCATTCATACAATTTCTGCTGGGATGATTTCACTGGCACAGGAAATTCCATCATTATATAACAGAGAGTGCTGACCACGCTACCAGTGATCACTCCCACTATACACTGTGGTAGCTATAATATAGAATTACAATACATTTTAGCTTCTTTCACATCTTCATGTAACCAAACACACCAATGTGTGAACACCTCTTGTAGCTGGATTGTCTTGCACTGCATTTCTAATTAAGTGAGTCATCTTCACAAAACACACATAAACAGCCAGTGTGTGCCATGATTATAACAATCTGGTGAAGAGTGATGATCTGTGCAAGAATATTATCTGTGGTGTGAGAACAGGGCCAGAAAGGCTCTAATACTGCTAGAAAACATTGGCGGGCGGCAGCGAGGATTACATATGAACTGGCTCTGGGCAGGAGAGAGAAGCGTGCTTCCTAGCCGAGTCACATGGTTGTGTCACGTGAGGCACCAGGCCGAACTCCATCACAGCCTCTTCACATAGTTTCCAGGGAAAGTCCCAAAGAACTTTGTTCTCCTTGAAGTGCCTGGAAAGATTTTAAAAAAAAAAGGGTACTATAGTGACAAATCCCGAAATATTCACACATATCACTAGAATGATGCTGGTCAAGCTGTCTTTTATGACTGCTCTGCAATAGGTCAATGGAGATTGCCTGAATTAAAGAGGTTCTTTCAAAAACTGACATCTGAGTGAACATGAACCCCCAACCTTGTTAGAAGAGTGATCTTTTATCGTGCTGGTGAAGAGAACAAATGTCTGAACATTGGGATCGGATTATGACAAGTGTCTGCATTTCATTTGATCTCTTTATGGTCACCCCAGTATGGTATCCTCATTGGCGATAAGGCCTGTGTTGTGACTTGATGGCCAAAAACTCCTCTCAAACCCCATCAACACTTCTGAGTGATCTATAAAGCCAAACAATTGCAGTTTGGGGTCCCTGTGCTTAGTATAACCATGACTGTTGCACAAGATGTAGTGCATTCTACCCACCTGAGGCAGCATTGTGCATGAACTGCTATATTCTGCTCATCAAGAGTCATGCCCAGCTGCATTAGCAGTAGCACAAGGCCCTTTGAAAGGAGCAAGTAAAAGGAGCACGTGTGTTGCCAGTTATGCAGTCCAGCACGTCACTTGCCCGATAAGTTTGCAAAGGCCCTGCTTTCGGATGTCCTACACGGCTGTCGTCTTCTTTTTTTTTTTTTAAATGCTATGCTGCATGTCATGTAAAGATTTCCACTGTGTAAAGTGGGATGTAACTCAAATTTCATCCACGGTCTGAAGTATTAAACACAGCATAAAACTAATAGGCAACAGAATATGTCAATGGCGTTGAAGCTACTGGTTAATAGTCATTCCTCTACTTCACTCATAAGCGCATTGATAAGGCTGTAATTAAACAGATCAGACTTTATTCAGCTAATAATACTAAGCTGTGGAAACAATGCAGAAAAGCTTCTGCTGTATGCGGGATTGGAGTGGAGAACTTTCTCTACTTTGTATTCTCAGTAATTGCTTAATTACCGGACAATATCTGATAATGTGTCCTGCAGGCCCCAATCTTATCAATTAGCTGCAGTGAAGTGGAAATATGCATTGGAATTCCATTTATATTTTCTATTCATTTTTTCAGTGTTTTGCAGATATCCATACAGGCGGTTTTCCCACCTGTGTGAGGCTATCCACACAAGATGCAAGGCTGATATTCCACCACAGCACAACTGATATATACAAAGTAAACGCAGAATGGAACTGTGTGATGTCAGAGTTACAGAAACCTCCAGTGTTAGCAATGACTTGTTACTAGGATTTCCGTACTTGTGTATCATAAATATGTAATCAAATTCTTAAGTAGACATTTATTTGTAGACTAAATTAAATATTTTCTTCAGTTCTTCTAGCATGCTACTTAGCCACAAGAGTCATGCCCTAAAATTGGTGCTTAATTTGTGTAAAAACAGGAGCTACAGCATAATGCCAGCTTGTTTTAACCCCCTTGTCACTAATAGCTGGTCTACTTTAAAGGGAACCTTAACTGAGAGGAACATAAATGTTTCCTTTTAATCAATACCATTTGCCTGACTCTCCTGCTGACCAATTTGCTGCAGTAGTATCTGGATCTCACACCTGAAACAAGCATGCAGCTAATCCAGTCTGATTTCAGTCAGAGCACCTGATCTGCATGCTTGTTGAGGGGCTGTGGCTAAAAGTATTAGACACACAGAATCAGCACGAGAGCCAGGCAACTGGTATTATTTAAAAGGAAAAATCCACACCCTTCTCAGTTTAGGTTCCCTTTTAATGCAAATTGAAAAGCTCTTGTATTAGTAGTTTGCATAAGAAGAGGGGTGCTTACCCACAAACCATCCATCATCACACTTCTCCATCACATCTATGACATCCCCTTCCCTCAGCTCCAACTCATCCTCATTCCGGGGAGTGTAGTTATAGAGAGACTGGTATCTGCCAGGAGGTACATACAACATGTCGTCACATTATGGATTTACATATGGCTGCAGAACCTTACTGGGTGCACATAAACTGGCCCTGGTACAAGTTTTGCTATTTGTGAAAACTACAGCTGAACTCAAGGATGAAACTTAAGGTGGCCATTAACAATACGATTCTTTGGATGTAATATCGATCGAATGGATACATTTTTCAGATTGATCCCATTAATCGATATAATGACCGAATCAGAGTATCGATCGTTTAAAGGATCATTACTTGAGTCGAAGTGCTGGAAAAGGAATGTAGTAAATTAACAGTAGAGGGGTATGCAGAATCACTTGTTCTTATAGCTCTCTAAATGGGACAGTAACCACCCCCATGGAACCATGAAAACGGCAAAACCACTGGACCGACTAGTTCACCGGCTGCTTTAACTGGTTTGGAAGCCAGGCCTCTACGAGAGAGGAAGGGAACCAGGCCGGACGGCTGGAACACGCAAGCAATAGCGGTAACCATCATGGGATTTCTCCTGTCACGTCAATGACGCCTGCAGCAAAGTCAGCAGAAAGTTTAAGAATCATATCATTAATGATCACCTTTAGACATATGTGCAAGGGCATAACTTGTTTGCGTCACAATTATTTTTCATCTGGCTTTGACACACCGGTCAGTTGGCTAGTAACCAATCACAATAGACAGTGTGACCCCAGCCCTACGGCTAAAGAATCCCAGCTACTGGGAGCGGGCAGTTTTCTCTTACCCCCATTAACGTGTATCGCGCCGCCTCCTTTCTGCTTTCTGCTTCCTACTTCCTGTGAGATCACAGGAAGTAGGAAGCCGAGAGTATAGCCGGTGCGATACACGTTAATGGGGGGGAGGGGGGTAAGAGATAACTGCCCGCTACGCTGCGCACACTCTGGTAGCAAATCCGAAGGGGGCAATGGCCTGGGGGTCCCATCCAGAGGCAGGAATTACGCGCCCAGCATTTCGCATTGCGCGGCTGCCGTATAAAATTATTTTTTGGCTTATGAAATCTTTATGGTATGCGTGACTAGGAGTGTGACGGGGCGTGGAAGGGGCGTGGCTTACGTGTCCCGGTTTCTCATCTCAAAAAGTTGGGAGGTATGCTTGTGTGCGATAAGCTTAGAACTTGCACTAACTACCCTGGACATCAACCATCCCATACACTAACATTGGTAAACCTTCGTACTGTTAAGAACACTAACCCACAAAAAAGTCATATTGGAGACAACAAACTATGAATCTCACATTTGGGTTGGGGGAGGGGATGGATTACAGGCATTTCATGTCCTAAGGGTTAGTGCAGGGGTAGAACTATAAATCACCCCCCCCCCCCCAACAAACTTTGATGCCCCCCCCCCAATGTTCACACTCTTTCACTTGCCAACCCCCAGTGACTCTTACAGCCTGGGGGCCCATCTCACAAGGGTCATAAAACAAGTGTGCCCATCATGATTTTTACACCCATAATAAGTGTAGCCACAAAAACACCTGATCTGAAGGATGGACCAGAGGGTTTGAACTAGTAGTTGTGCCCCCCTTACAGCTCTATGCCCCCCTGCGGTCTCAGGGACCGCTCCCCTCTAGTTACACCTTTGGGTCAGTGCTATGCGAGGCAGCAATCTACTAGAACAGCAGACATGCCAGCAGCCTTCATGGGACGTACAGGTGTTTGTGGTTGTTTTTTTTTAATTACATTTAAGAGACCAGTACTGGCCAGGGGGTGTTCATTGAGGAATATCATTTTTAACGTTCAACACTCAGTTCAAAAGTACTAAGTAATTAAAAATGAAAACTTACGGTTCCCCCATAGTCTGGATGTTCTCATGAGAGAATGTAGCCCGCTGTTGGAAAGGAAAACTATTGGTTAGTACTCTGGTAAATGTGATGGGAAATGACCATGAAGCACAGGTTAATCATTCAGCATGAATCACTGCACCATGTTACACATAAGCAAGCAGCAGGTGATAACAAGAGCTTCTGTTCTGTCCAATAAACAAGCTGGTTTAGAAGGTAACAGTCGGTCGTCAGTCCACCACTGTAGCTCTGGCATCATTTACCACCAATAAAGCACTAATCCATTATATAAGAGAGTGATTTATCTTGTAAGACTGCATCATGGAGAAACATGCAAAGCTGTATCTACTTACTAATCTGTAAATTATAGCAATGCAGATCTGAGTTCTCCGATCACATATAGGGGTCTATTTCTAAAAGGTGGCAATCTGCAGAGTGGTGGAAATAGGTCATTATTTCTGCATAAATATCAGCACTATTCTGGAGATTATATTTTTATTATCTGAAGACTATATTTTTAACAGTGGAGATCAACTTCAATGTTTGGCAATTTGCCACTATTATAAGGGGTCACCATTTGCAGGTCCCGCAGTATGCCACCTGTTGATTTCCAGTTTTGGTAAAGACTAAAGCCTTGGCAATTAATCCCTTGGGTGATATTGCAGGGCCGAGGCTGCAAACGCATCCCTAGCCTGCAGGCTAGCGACGTGTTCTATTCCATTGCGGGGGTGTGGATTGGAGATATTATTCCATTGCGGGGGTGTGGATTGGAGATATATGTATATATATATATATATATATATATATATATATATATATATATATATATATATATACATACATACATATACTGTAAATAAATATATATATATATATATACATATATATATACATACATACATATACTGTAAATAAATATATATGTAATTTGCTATTATTAGCCATTATACATTTGTACTGTGCAATGCAGTGTTGTGTTCACAGCTTTCAAATGCACTGCAGAATGCATTTTACCCCAAAACAAAATGTGTTTATTTGCAGTAGATTGGGGGTAGTTAGCGTAGCGGTTGTTACCACAAGCACAGGAAATGCACCAATATAGAAAAAAGACCATGAAAACTGCTGTGTGTTTACACAAATGTTTCCACAACTTATAGAGTGATGGTGCTTTGGAGTAATTAGGATAGGGTAAATAGTTATCAAAGCACTAATCCCCACTGCAATAAAACAAAAAAGCATCCTTTTATAAATACGAGGAACTGTAAAGGGTCATCTTCGTTTTAAATAAGCAAACAAAGATGTGATATCTTAGCAGAGAGACACTGCTTTATGAATAGGACACCATAGGGTTATCATACACTGTACATTGTAGCAGATACAGAAATGATGTATTGCTATGCACAATGTTTGCAGATACTAAAAGATAACAGTGTTCCAGGCTATGTGATGGCTTGTTTACTGCCCTGTCCAATACCAGCTTTAATAAACTTGAATATTGTGGACTACTATTGCCCTTACATGTAACATCAACTTGAAGCACTAAAAGGCAACTATAAATTATAATTCTAAAAGGATACAAAAGCAGTCAGAGACTTATATGCATTTAACTTTTTCTTCTGAGTTTTCTCCAAGGTCATATTTTTTCGACGGGTCAATAAAATGCTTTTCAAACCCAGGGCTGTGGAGTCGGAGTTGGAGTCGAGGAGTCGGGGCAATTTTGGGCACCCGGAGTCGGAGTTGGAGTTGTGGTTTCATAAAATGAGGAGTCGGATTCGGATGATTTTTGTACAAAATCCACAGCCCTGTTAAGTATAATGCCTGCAATACACGGGTCGACGCCGGAACGACCCCAGCCGCATCCCCGCATGCGTGCGGATCGATTACCGCCGGCGCTTCCTTATCAGTGCTCGATTCCCTGCCATTGTCCGCCAGCGGGGATCGAGTGGGCGAGGGTCGAGCGGCTTCATCAGGCCAGCTGAATATTGCCAGCTGGCCGGATCAGTTGGTCGATACACGGTACAGAAGCGTACCGTGTATCCCCAGCATCAGACTAAGGAGTCGGAGTCGAGGAGTCTGAGTCAGAGCAATTTTGGGTACCCGGAGTCGGGGTTGGAGACAGAGTCGTGGTTTCATAAACTGAGGAGTCGGAGTTGGAGTCGGAAGATTTTTGTACCGACTCCACAGCCCTGTTTAAACCACTAGCAAGCAAGAAAATACTCAAAATAGTTTTGATGGCACCTTTTTGCTTACTTTTTGATACTTTTTCAATTGCAAAGTGCTGAAAAGTTACAGCATTTTAAATAGAAGAATAATATAAGTGAGTTATAACAAACATGAACACATACATATTTTAGAATGTATTATTCACTGCAATTATAAGCATATACGTGGGATATACATATATATTTATATATAGCATTCATGTGCGCACAGAGCGAGCAGTATTTCTGTATAGATACCAAGTAGTAATGGTCATGTCTAGGAGAACTCATGGAGAAGCATGTGATCAGTTTGGTCAGGTGATGGATATGCCATGACTATTTGCTAATGCAGGATGTGATCACAGCCAATCAGAGTATTGCACATCTACCAGCTGATCAAACAAATGCCCTGCTTCTCCACGAGTTCTCCTAGACATGATCATCACTAATACCAAGGCAGAACATACATATAAGCACTCCTTTTCCCCAGGTGTAGGAGCAAGAAATAACTTTACATGACATATAATCAGCCTGAAGCCAAGCACCATGCTTCACACAGCATTACACAGATACACATATACAGCGTGTACCATGCTATCCAAGCTAATGTCTGATGTCTGTGTAGAGCATTTGTTTCATCTCTTACCATGACTGTGTTTACCCACATAAGAGCTAGCAGAGATGCTTGTATATGAGACAAGGGGGAGTCCTGGTTAGTCCGGTAGAGCAGAACTACTGTATGAGAGTCGAAGGGTCTCAGAAATTGATTAAGATAAAATAGGCACTAGGCAAGATAGCAGTTTTTGCACACCACTGAAGGTCACATAACTTTTTTTAGTAAGATTTGGTGGGTGCTAGCATCTAATAGGCCCCTAGACTCTCTCCAGGCCCTAGGCAACTGTCTAAGATTGCTTTGTGGATGAACCGGCTCTTCGGTGGCTCCTGGCATATGTGCTCTTCAGCTCTTTACCATGTGGTTAGGTAGTATTTTTTTTTATAAATTCTACAAGGCTGCAGATGAGTAAAGGTGCCCATTAACGATATATTTTCCTGAGATGCGACCATTTGATCTGATTTGTATGCTCAAATTCTAGGCAGTATGTAGAGAAAATCGTTGTGCAATGGTTTATGGTCAAATGATTGCATCTGAGGAAAATATTGTACCGTTAATGGGATCCTTAAAGCCATAAGGTCCCCTAATCTGTCAGAGGTCCATGGTCATTGCATCACTGGTTACAAGTAGTAGTGATGCAGAGCACCCATTCCTATTCACCAGTGGTTGACGTGGTGAACTAACTTTAACCTCTACTAAAAGCACAGCAAAATAGTTTGAAGAAGAAACATTTTTAATATGGGAACAAGATCAGGCTGTAGCAGCAATGACACGGAATAGAGAGTATATGGTCCTCACACAGCATGACAACAGGTGGTCTCTGCTTCCAGGCTATCATATAGTAATGAATGGCAAAGTGAAGCCAAGCTGAAGGTAAACACAGAGGACAGAAGCCCATGTACACCAGCCCCGTTACAGACTTGCTTCATGTAAAATAATGAACACCATTATGGATCTGATGAAAAAAGGCAAGTCAATCACCAGGGAATGCAGACTTGTTCTCAGCTTGTGTACAATCTCCATCCTGTCCGCTGCCACGGTTCCTGCGCTGGTTTAACCTACATCAGTGTCTCCTAACCTGTCCGCAACGGCCAGTCACTGGTAAAGCTGACAATATTTATGTACAGAAATGAACACGTTTCTGTTAAAGTAAAATTCCACTTTTGTCGAGAAAAAAAGAAAGAAAAGAAATTGACTCTGAACAGTACAAAGATTGTTGATATCGAATTACTTGTTGTAGCTAATTACTCAAGTTGGCCTATGGAGCTAAAAGTATAAATCTGGGCTTGATTACTCATGCAGGAGAATGGGAACTCTTAGGTCCCATTCACATTCGCAAAACATGTTTGCAATGGCTAGGTGATTGTGATTTTGCATTGCTGCGTTTCACGATTTTTTGATGATTGCGTTTTTGTGATTCTCCTTCCAATGAATGAGAATCACAACGCAATCGATGGGAACATGCTCCAAACACACCACAACAGCTGCAGTGTGAGTAATCTCATAGGATTACCTGTGCAGCAGTGCTTTGCTGAACGCTGGTGAAGGGCGTAACACTGGCCAAATAGATCAGCAGGGCTGCCAGGCAACTAGAATTGTTCAAAAAAAAAAAAATATGGCAGCCTCCATATACCTCTCACTTCAGGTTCCCTTTAAGCTGTGTACATACGCTAGATGAAACTCAACTGAGGTAGCCAATAACTACCGCCTCTGACAAGAATCCAGCGTGTGTAATGCAGCCCTGACCACGATGCTGCTCCATCTGGCAGACTGCTTAGACGGTGCGAAGACCGAGAGCATTGTTCTCTCCACTTACCCCGTCCGTCACTTGACATCACAACTGTGATGCTTTGTTGGCCCTTTGCTCACCCACATAGCAACAGAACACATCGCTAGCCTGAAGGGTATCAAATCTGAACCACTTAATAGGAAATACTTTTTATTTAACCCAGGCAAGAATTGCTGCATCCCGGATATCTTCACTAGAGATGCCGGAAGCTCACTATTATTATTATTTATTGTATTTATAAAGCGCCAACATATTACGCAGCGCTGAACATTAATTTAGGTTGCAGACAATATTTACTAATAACACTAGAGTGTTATTCAGCCAAGCCCACAGTCCAATTCACAAGATCTGTGATATTAATAATAGTATCTGCTACACATCTCATCAGTGGAATATCAGGACATGTGCAAGAGTTTTATAAAGGATAAAACTTTCAATTGGAAAGTGATATGAAAAACAGATACCCACTTTCCAATCATTGAGCAGAACAAACTATAAGCCTAACCAGTACATTGATACGGAAAAACAGCTGACTTACAGGAAACTCTTTACATAGACCCAAAACATCATGAAAACAGAATAAAAATGCACATGACAAATTTCAGATGAGCAGACATCATAGAACCAGACCATGCGTGATTACATGCAGACATAACAACACATGAGCGGTATAGAGGTTGATTCACAATGATTAACTCACAATTTCTCTCCTTATTAGACTTAACATATGTCTAACTTATCTCTCCTTATCTGACTTACCTCATGATTTACCTCTCTTTATTTGACTTACCTCATGATTTACCTCTCTTTATCTGACTTACCTCATGAGTTACCTCTCTTTATCTGACTTACCTCATGATTTACCTCTCTTTATCTGACTTACCTCATGATTTACCTCTCTTTATCTGACTTACCTCACGATTCACCTCTCTTTATCTGACTTACCGCATGATTTCTCTCTATCGGAGTTACCTCATGATTTCTCTATCTGACTTACCTCATGATTTCTCTCTTTATCTGACTTACCTCATGATCTATCTCTTTATCTGACTTATCTCATGATTTATCTCTTTATCTGACTTATCTCATGATTTATCTCTCATTGGGGTTGATTCATTAAACATCGGTAATATTACTATACACGCACAGCGCACGGCAGTATTACCGTTACTTCATGCCTAAAGCGATCCTGAGCCCAAGCTATCGTAGGTGAAAAATAAGCAAGATGAGATAATCCAATAAAAAGTCTGTGAATCAACCCCAATAATGTTTCTAGTGTATGCTGTATGTAAGCGGAGATAAAGTGATTTGATGAATTTATGCTGTGCTATGAGAGGCAGATTTATGACTTCCTTCAGATCCATTCAGCACACAAATGAGATCAATTAACCAGTATAAAGCTAGTATAGTATGTGAGCATTGAGTCATGATAGTTGTGTATAGAACTACCTGCGAATCTGGATTGTGGGGGACAATTGAGGGAAATAAGAAATAAGATGGAATGAAGGTACTCTACCCTCTGGGTGGGTTTGGGACTTTTCACGGGTGAGATGCAGGCTTTTCTAGACATCACAGGACTACGAGGAGGCTTACCAACAACTACTGGGTCATTTCTACAAATACTCTGGAAGAACCAGAAAAAGGGAATAAGTTTAAAAGTTTAGCACATAATTTACTGAAACCCATGCAAGAAAATCCTTCAAAACTCAAAATCACACAACAGGTGATCCAGATAGCCTCATGCAAAAACACCAAACAAAACAAGCCAATATAAACAAGCGCATGAAACAGTACTGTCACTGACTATATACAGAGGTTTAAGGCATGCTATAGCTTCAAATTGGTTAATCAAGAAAGCAAGAATAGCTTGATTTTTAAGTGCATCACTAAAAACAAGAACTTGCCATCATTGTACCATATAAAAGTTCAAAACAAGCTTTCTACTAGACTGAGGGTACCCCATCTGGCATACACTCTAGCTTGACACCACTGGGGAGATAATGTCCTGTCCTAATGTCAGTTTCACAGAGATCAGGAAATGATGTAGAATCTCTCCAAAAGCCACACATACAGTGATAAAAGTATCTGTAGTGTGGGAATGGGGTACATGATTTAAATCTGTACACCAAAAGCAGCAAAGTAGTACAGATCCTGTCAACCACAAACAAGTACTGTAGTTTTCCTGCTGCCTTTGTTCCCTTCCACAACTATGTGAGAAAGTTCTGAATGATTAGCAGTGGGCTCATTGATGCCATTGATGGCTAGTATGTGCCTGGGTGTGGCACACTTGAAAATTGATTTAGATTTTCATAGGCTTAGGGCACGTTTCCACTACACACGGATTCTGTATGCAGAAAAACTGACTCCAATGAATGCCAATGGGATTGTTTCCACTAAACGCGATTTTCCTGATGCAGATTTCCCATAGGCATTAATTGGAGTCATGTATATAAAGACAAAAGCAAGTGCACCGGAAATATTTCCTGTAGTGGCGTTTTGTCCTATCTAATGGCTGACTAAGTTTTCCTATTTTAATTTTTATATATCACTTGTAATGTACACCAGAATATAATACACTGTCACTTTAAAGACCCAATCTATATGCGGGGTGTGGGCCGGGAATGTGACGTCATTTCGCCTTGTACACCATGCGTGCTATTGAGGGTTAAATTACAATTGGTTGGGCTATAGGACAGAATGGCACTCCCACCTTTATTTGACCTACCGGGACGTCTCTTGCAGATAAATGGCAGTGACTGAGACTGAGTAATAATTTTCGCTGAGTCTCTCGGGTAATGTAGTTCACGCACATTCGTCCGTTTGGACGCATGTATTTGGTGACAGGCGAACAACATCACTTCCTCCCAGCCAGCCCTTCTGCTCCAATCATAGAGCGAGCGGCATTGCCGGAAGAGGCAGGAGTTGTTCTCGTCTTAAACCAGATACTGCCGGCTCGCTCTTTTCAGGTGGAACGTAGCGTAACCAAGTGTCAGTTTGACATGAAACAGCCGTCGCTTGTCCCACGTTACTACCCGCCACCCACCTCCTCCACCACGGCTGCCACACAGGCCAGTATATGATGTTGACCATGATGTGAAGTATTCCTTGTTTTGGATGAGATCCACTGCCAATAAACACGACATAGCAATGGACGGAAGGTGCACATGCTTTTGTCTTTATATACATGACCTGATGCTTTTCTTCTCATACCACAACGGAGCACACGTCCCAGGGAGGATGGCAGTAGGAATGCAGCTTAAGTGGTGAAAGATGCACAATAAGGGAAAGAGGCGGCCTGATTTGAATAAAAGCTTTTAAAACCAGTTTAAAAACGAAAAAGAAAAATGAGGTATCTTACCTCAATGACGAAATCTCTGTAAACTTACAAAAGATTTTTATTCGAGCACAGGCAACGCGTTTCGCGGGTCTGAGCCCGCTTCCTCAGGCCAATACAGTGCCAAATGACTGAAATCATGTAGCATAGGGAGCCTCTCCTCTGTCGGCTCTGTGGGGCTGAGACTGGAATGTGCAGGGCTCCTTGTGATTGGATAGAAGCTATACACACCCTCTGCAGGCCCCCTGCAGGCTCTGTATGACTCACTCACTCTGCTTATGTGAGCCTATCACAAGCTGGTTAGTTTGTTTGTAAACACTGCCTAAAACTGGCAATTACCAGCCAGGATTGCAGCAGAGAGTGGCAGAAAAAGCACAGAGGGGCCCAGGAGAACATAATGAATAGAATGGTATGCTTTTTGTTGTAAGAATTTTAGAGTACAGATTCTCTTTAAGTTTAGTTTTGCCCCTGTGCCAGTGACAGGTGCTCTAAAATTAGTAGCCAAATAAATCTTCATTTACTATTTTGTATTTGCTTGAAACGGCCATATCTGCGCTTCACTGACATATGCACCAAACAGCACACTGCTTAGCGATGCCACATATCAGGAGACTCTACCTTTCCCATCATGCTTCACATGAACTGTATGTTTACTTTAGGCAGGAAAATCCCTGTTCTTGTATACTCGCTGCCCTGAGCATTGAGAGGTTGTAATGATAATGCAGGTAATGAATGCTTTCGTGGACATGGTAGGTGTCCTGCCATATGATGGCATAACCTGTTAATTATCTGTACTGCAGGGGGTTAAGGGCCTTTGTAAAATTCCAGGAGCATTCAGTGTTGTTCCTTTAGATAAACAGAGCGTGTCAGTTGTTATTACTGAGGTGGAGAATACCAGCTGAGGGACAGCATGCTTCCAGCACTGATACCCATAAAGCACAGTGTTATTTTGTGAAGCAGCCAAATGCTCTGACATTTAGAATGACTCACAGGACATAGTGAACTAGATCTGGTACATTTATATGTGGGAGAGGCCCCTTCCCCAGGCGAAACATTTATCCTCTGCCTTTCAGAAATCCTATCAAAAGATCCAATGCAGGGCATGCCGTTATGTCACCGAGAACCAGAACCACATTTATTTTAGTACTTCTATAGATCTATATGTAAAATAGAGTAAATTACACCACTGACTTCCTAAAACAGAATGTAATGTATTGGAGACTGCCACATTTATTTCATTTTAAACAATACCAGCAGTCCTGCTGATCCTCTGCTTCTAAAGGTGGCCATACATCTGGCAACTAGGCCGATCGATCATCCAATTCGATAATTATCAAATCTGATGACGTTCAGTGTCGCCACAAGCATGCCCGATTGACGTTTAGACTGATTTGGGGCTGAAATTGGTCGACTGTATTGATCAGACAGGCTGGGAAATCTCAAGCTGACGTGGTTGATCAGGTGCACGGCGGTAATGCTAATCCTGATTGACGAACAAGAAGGAACCCCTGACTGCTGTCCCACCCAAATATTTTATGTGACCCCAGTACCCATGCATTTTTTACCTATCACGTGTCTGCCGCTGTGTCCGCCGAATCTTGTATTCGGGTTCCCTGTGACTACTGGCATACAGCACGTGGGCCACGTGTCTGATGTCCCACACACACGCCCCCAGTGCTTTAACCCCAACAACCATATAAGGTGCCAGTGCGGAAGTGCAGTGGACACTCAGGTGACAGTGTGACGGTAAAGTATAAATGCACAAACACTACGGAGCACATAAAGATTTGGGGGACATTGCCGGGAGCAGTGAGGTGACATCACAAGGCCGACTCCCAAGAGATTTCATGCTGAAATCGATCGGTTATTGCCCTGCGGTATATAGGCTGTCAATAAATCTCTCTCATCGATAGATAACTGGCCACTTTAATACTTTTAGCCATAGACCCTGAACAGGCATGCAGATCAGATGTTTCTGACACAAATCTGAAAAGATTAGCTGCATGCTTGTTTCAGGTGTGTTATTCCAACACTTCAGCAGGACTGCCAGTAAACTGGTTTTGTTTAACCACTTGAGGACCCAGCCTTTACCCCCCCTTAAGGACCAGCGCTGATTACAGAGATCTGTGCTGGGTGGGCTCTACAGCCCCCAGCACAGATCAAACATTAGGCAGAGCGACCAGATCGCCCCCCTTTTTTCCCCACTAGGGGGATGATGTGCTGGGGGGTCTGATCGCTCCTGCCTGCGTGTCGCTGGCGGGGGGGGGCACCTCAAAGCCCCCTCCACCACAGGATTCCCCCTCTCCCTCTCCTCCCTCCCTTCCCCGGAGATCGGAGGCTGCACAGGAACGGATCTGTCCTGTGCAGCCTCTAACAGGCTCCTGCCTGTCATGTGACAGCGATCCCCGGCCGCTGATTGGCCGGGGACAGCGGCCGGGGATCGCTGATCTAGTACAATGCTGCTACTGTTAGCAGCGTTGTACAAATGTAAACAAAGCGGATTATTTCCGCTTGTGTTTACATTTAGCCTGCGAGCCGCGATCGGCGGCCCGCAGGCTATTCATGGAGCCCCCCGCCGTGAATTGACAGGAAGCAGCCGCTCGCGCAAGCGGCTGTTTCCTGATTAATTAGCCTGCAGCCGGCGACGCAGATATGCGTCGCTGGTCCTGCAGCTACCACTTTGCCGACGCGCGCTATGAGTGCGCGGTCGGCAAGTGGTTAAAAGGAAATATAGCCTCCATATCCCTCTTGCTTTAGGTTCCCTTTAAATGTGTAAGTCCTTAATTTGTCTTCATGTAAAAGCTTATAGGGATTAATTGATATATGTTTTCATTAAAATGTTTAATGACTCTTGCAGAGAGTATACTCTAGTTAGTACAATATATTTGTAGTGTACATTGCCGAATTTACCATACAGACGCCTAATGATGGAAAGGCGTCTCACTCCCCTCCCTAAGTGCCTCCCCCTTTCCTGCTCTATGCAGAGTTCTGAGAAGAGAGTAAATGAGAGGTTACTCACCCAGCTTTCGGCATTCCACTGATGAGATCTCCCTTCAAGTCAGGAGCACCTCAACTACTCAATACGGAGGATACCTCTGGCTATCTAATACTAAGGGACACCTGTAGAGAAGTGACAGCTGGGACAGCCAGCACACTTGCGGTGTGGTTCGGCAGGTGTTTGTAGGTTCATGGATGGTGAAGTCTAAGGTGCCAGGACATCTGTGCCAAGGCCTGTGCAGAGGGTCCTTAAAAGGGGGGTGCTCAAATTTAAAAAAGGGGACCCCCCCCTGAAATGCACAGTAGTACCTACAAGAGGTGGGGTACCTTCCCCCCCCCCCTTGCCATGCAGTGACATGTGACCTTTACCCCCCCCCCCCGGCTCTCCTCCAACTGTCCCAAACCATACCCCTGATCCCCTCTGCATGTCACACATTCAGTCACAGAAGTGCTGGCTGCAGTCAATGGTGTGGAGTCAGTCGGACCTGTCACAGGTAGCTGCACTTTCCCCCGTTCCTCATTTCTGGCCAGGGGGGTATTGGTTGTATCATGTGAGTGCTGAATGCAGATGCTGAGTACCATGTGGGATCTGGGTGCAGGTATAGAGCGTCATGTGGGTTCTGGCTATGGGTGGGTATCGGGTGTCAGGCAGGTGCTGATTGCATGTACGTAGTGCCATGTAAGATCTGGGTGCAAGTACTGGATGTCATGTGGGTGCTGGGTGCAGGTACTGGGTGTGACATGGGTGCGAATACTTGGTGCCATGCCTGTACTGGGTGCTGGCTATGGGTGGGCATTAGGTGCCACGTGGGTTTTAAATGCCGGTATTTTGGGTGTGGTTACTGGTTACATGGGTGCAGATAGTGGGTACCATGTTGAGGCTGTATGCAGGTGTGAGTACTGGGTGCAATGTCAGGCCTGGGTGCAGGCACTTGGTGTAATGTGAGTGTGATTACTGGGTGCCAACTATGGGGGAAATTGGTGTGGGTGGATGTTGGGAGAAGTAGAGGTCAGTAGAAATCAGTGTGGGTGCTGCAGGAAGGGGAAGTAATTGGGGGTGCTGGGGGAGGGAGAGGCCACTGAGGGTGCTGGGGGAGAGAGAGGTCAGTTTAGGTGCCAAGGGAGGTCACAATGGGTGTTGCTGGGGACAAGAAGGGTGCCATTGGGGGAGGGAGAGGTCACTGTGGGTGCTGGGAAGGCAGGATCACTGCAGTGCTAATGCTGGGGAGGGAGAGGTCAGTATGGGTCCTAGGTGGATGGAGTCACTGTAGGTTCAGGGGTTAAGGGAGAGGTCACTGTGAATGCTGGGGAGGGAGAGGACATTTCTGTCAGGGAGACACCATCTTACCTGCTCCCACACAGCTGCAGGGATGGTTACACTAGGAATCCTGTATGGGAAGGAGCTTCCCACAGGTGGTGGATGTGGCTTCCTGCAGGTGGTGGGCGTGGCTTATCACAATCGGGGGGGGGGGGGGCAGCCAAAGGGGCCTTTTTATGGTCATTTTAAAAGGTGAGTGTTTGGGCACCCAGAGCACCCCCCTTTGCACGTGCCTATCTGTGCCTATAGGCTCCTGTGATGTAAATTCGGGCCTGGTAGTGTATATTGGATCTTCCTAATAAGCATAGCTGAGATAAACCATCCCAGCTGTAGGATTGATAGATGTAAAAGAATACAATGTAATACAGATCATGTGTGTATTAGTGTATACTGGATCAGTGTATTTGTGAACAAGGAACATCCAGTGGATTGGTCATCTGGGTATTTAAGGTGGATGACAAGATAAATGATTTAGATAATGTAGTCTATAACTAGACCTCAAGTATCAGTAACAGGGCAAGTGCTTCAAATTCCAGCTCATTGGTTTGTTGCGTTAGTTTATTGTAGAAACCAACTTGAACAATGTATTCAAATGCCATTGAAATGAAGCATCCATAAACGTGGTGCTGGTCTGCTCCATTATCTTTAGTCTAATGTAGTTGTTTTATTATCGGTTGTTGTTAAGAACATAACTAACATTACAGTAAGTGGATCCCTTGCCCTTCCCATGTATTTGCTCAAAGTGAGAGGTTACAATGTGCCTGGCTGCAGAACAAAGGACAGTTATTTTTAGATCCACTGGGGTCTACAGTGAGTGTTCTGTAGAAGATAAAGAAGTCAAAATGACTAACCATACATATAAACCTACAAGAAATATTGTACTGTACTTTAAAGGGACACTTAAGTCAAACAAAAAAAAATGAGTTTTACTCACCTGGGGCTTCCAATAGCCCCCTGCAGCTGTCCGGTGCCCTCGCCGTCTCCCTCCGATCCTCCTGGCCCCGCCGGCAGCCACTTCCTGTTTCGGTGACAGGAGCTGACAGGCTGGGGACGCGAGTGGTTCTTCGCGTTCCTGGCCACAATAGCGCCATCTATGCTGCTATAGCATATATCATATACCATATAGCAGCATAGAGGGTGCTAATGTGTCTGGGAACGCGAAGAATCACTCGCGTCCCCAGCCTGCCAGTTCCTGTCACCGAAATAGGAAGTGGCTGCCGGCGGGGCCAGGAGGATCGGAGGGAGACGGCGAGGGCACCGGACAGCTGCAGGGGGCTATTGGAAGCCCTAGGTGAGTAAAACTCATTTTTTTTGTTTGACTTAAGTGTCCCTTTAAGGACATGAGATTCGACCAGCATTCAAATCTCAGCTTTTGCACTTCGGTAAGCCAGTGTCTATTCAGTCAGGAGTCCTTGGACTCATTAACACTGCAGGGTGGCCGATTGAGCACAACTTTACTGGCTGAAGCTCAAGTGCTTGGTGTCAGAGAAGAAAAACACTATACAAATGTTAGAAACATAATAATTACATAATAATATGATCTCCTACTACTATCTAAAACAATTCATCTCCAGAATATACATCAAAACTATGCCCTTAAAGTGAACCTCCAGACTAAAAATCTACTCAGCAGCACTGAAAAGGCTTGGTGTTTCAATAACAGTTTCACGGCATCATATCTTTTTTTTTCTTACCCAAGCCTCATTTTTAGCTGCACAGAAGCTAAGCTCAGCCCCATCAAATACATCTGCCTGGCATTTCTCCCCTGATGCTGTGCAAAGCATGATGGGATTTCTGATGTTGTTCTCATTGCCTAGAGTGTGCAGCTGGGAGGGGTGATCAGGACACAGGACAGTTGGAACTGTGTCTTATGCTCCCTGTCACCTCCTTTCAACCAAAAATATGGCTGCCCCCATGAAAAATATGGCTGCCCCCATGTGCCTGTTCTTTTAAAACAGGGTGGGTAAGATATTATATTACCGATCTATTTTAATTAACATAACTAAATCTATAGCAGCCTGTTCAATTTTCCCAAGATATGATAAAAGGATGACTACTTCGATGACCTAAAACATTTTCCAGTGTGACAAAATACTGAAACCAATCAACTGTTATTTATCATTCTGTGCAAGATGCTTCCTTCAGATTGTTTTTGTTAATAACGCTATTGAATTCTGCTCACTCAGAAGATCACTTCTTTCTATGGATGGTCAGCTTAACCACTTTCTCCTCCTGGACGTAGAGCTACGTCCAGGAGGCCATGTGTACTCCCGGCCGCGGATTGTTAGCCCAGGAATCAATGAATCGGGCCATTGTGCCCGATCACTGATTCCTCTCCCCCGCAGAAAAAGCGAAGCCTTTCTGCCTCCTACATGTTATGCTTAGAGTGGCGTCATGTAAACAAACCTAAGGTTGTCATCTTGTGGCAAAAAAGTAAAACTACATTAAAAAAAATAAAAATAAACATATATTTACATTAAAAAAATTACTATTTACATCCCACCCTCCCAAAAATACGCAAATAAAAGGTTTAATGATAAAAAATTTAAAAAAACGATAAAAAAACAACAACAAATATTTACCAAAGGGTCTAAACTTTTTAATTATCTATGTAAAGATGAAATATTTCTATTTTTTTATTTTTATTATAAGCTTGTAAATAGTGATAGATGCAAAATGGAAAACATGCACTTTTATTTCCAAATAAAATATTGTCGCCATACATTGTGATAGGGACATAATTTAAACTGTGTAATAACCGGGGCAAATACAATACTTGGGTTTTAATTATGGAGGCATGTATAATTTTAAAACTATAATGGCCGAAAACTCGAAAACTGAGAAATAATGATTTTTTTTCTGTTTTTTTCTTATTTTTACTGTTAAAATGCATTTACAGTAAGGTAGCTCTTAGCAAAATGTACCACCCAAAGAAAGCCTAATTGGTGGCGGAAAAAACAAGCTGTAGATCAGTTCATTGTGATAAGTAGTGATAAATTTATAGGCTAATGAATGGGAGGTAATCATTGCTCGGATGCATAAAGTGAAAACGACTGAGGGCGGAAGTGGTTAATAAGAACAAGTATGGGGATTAAACCACAGCAGGTAATTCGAGTGCCGCACAATGCCTGGTAATTTGGGCACCACCATAGATCGCTATAGCAGCGTCAAACATGTAATTTGAGCCCTGGCGTAGCCGAAGCCCGAACTACATTAAGGGATAGGTAGTGTTAGGCGTAAGGCTTACAGTAGGGACTAGATTAGGGATTAGCTAAAGTACAATTAGTGCAGTTAAACACTTTAGTAAAATATTGGCAGTATTGCCGATATTCTGCTAGTGGTTTCACCCAGAGCCTGTTTCCTAACCTGCATGGTAATGCTCTGTGCGTGTGTGAGCCCCTTTCCCTTAGAGATACATGGAGCCTAACATTATTAGCATGAGATAGATGCTAAACAATACTTTCTCAAAGTTGTCCTACACAGAAGGATTATGAAAGCATTTTTTGTAAACTGTCTGTTGAAAATTGCTTACTGCTTTCCAGTCAGTGTTGTTTTTTTATTTTGGTCATTCACCTGGAACAGGCATGCTAACAGCTGCAACAGAAAAAAACTGGAGCACCGTATTGTGATTGTAGGACAATATTGATTATGATAAAGTTTATACTCAGTACAGCTCTGTTCTAAGAAGAGACTAAGTAGTCAGGTGACCTCTACTAGGGGACATTAAGCAGTATTACTACTGTTTCTTGTATTAGTGGATTGTGGGGGTTAGGAGGGTGTTATCTGTAGACTGAGAATAAAGCATGACTTTAGCAACAGAGCAGCACAGTTTTGATGTGGTGGGTAGAATGAAACAGGATTGTTTCCGGATATAGTTCAGTTCCTCACAACAAAGATCTTTGTATGAGTTCTTATGTCTATGGAAGTCCACTATAAACTGGCATTTGGTGCAGACAGTGCTACAATAGCACCCACGTAACTCTCAGCCACCTGTTCTGCAGAGCCGTGCCTTTTTAAATTAAGTTTACGGAACACAAAGACAGCTTATTGTTTTAATTTCTTTTGTTGCTATCTATAGAACTCATAAAACTTGCTAATGGAACATTGGGCCTTTTTTCAAGAATTTTATAAACTGGATTAATTGTACTTCAGCGGAGAGACTTTGGAGTGGAAATCAGTTGCTTTATTCACATATCAACAATGAGATGATACATGATGAGACTGGGACTATGCCCATGACGTTAGGTATACTTAACACAGTGTAACTACAGGGTTAGATTGTAGCCCCTTTCTGTGCTATGTTTGGGCTTTATTTAGTGTGTGGTCCCCGCTTTAAGAGGAAATGTTAATGAAAAGGAAGCCAGCTGTCTGTATTGTAAAGTGTGATGACTGGTTTATTTGTAGGTACTTAGGCGGATTCCACAACAGCTGAAGATGATGCTGAACCATGCAAAGCACTACAGTAAAAACACTTGATAGTTTTAGCTGGTGTAAGCACGGACACCATCACTGGGTCTATCACCCTGCTCCTATATTGGTGGCAGCTGCAGCGTACTTAAGAGGTATGAATACTAATCATGGGGACACCAGTGAGATTTAAATGGAATCCCTCCTATGCTGTGACTCCAACAGCCAGGGGGTCCACCTGCAGTTGTTTTTGTCCCATCTATGGTACGTCACTCATCTCACATTCACATCCATCTCCTGCAACCAGCATTTGGGAGATATCACAGGAGCACTGACAGGAGATAGAAATGAGACCAGTAGAGCCAGAGGGCAAGACAGATGTGTCTATAGGAGATGCAGTTTATGGCAAGACAGGTAAATATAAAACACGACTATCTTCCCTGCCCAGATCTGTATGGCCTGGTCACCGGTGACTCCTGGGACAGCACTGGAAAAGGGAATAAGACCAACTGCTGATCATACACACAAAAAATTGTCTGCAAATGCTTTGCTTCTATTAACAGAGATTCTTAAATCATTATGATGGAAGACTTCTCTGGCCACTGCCGCAGACTGAAGGGTGAAGGTTACTGCCCTCCTTCATGCTTGCAAGGTTAGCTGATGGAGGTCTTAGGACTACTGTTCAATAAAGAAAATAACTTCTTGGGAACCCATTTTTACAGGTTGGAATATAAAATTCTCAATAGACTGTGTGGAAAAGGGTCTGAGCCTCAGTTCCTGCTCAAGCAGGAAGAGGGTAAATCTCCCCAAGAGGGACAGAAAAACAAATAAAGGCTTTCTGAAGATCAAGAAAACATCAGATATGTTTTTATACGCTGACAAGCTTAAAGGAATACTATCAATGCCCAAGTGTTCTAAAATAATGTACAAATAATGTCTAAGTAGCTTTGTAAACATTTTCCTACTTTTCATGTTAAATATCAGAGGCAAAAGCTTTAATTTATTGCGTGTAGGATTTAGCTGTGCGACACGGCTGTCCTCCTGGGACACTGGAGAGCGATCGGCTCTCATAGGCAGAAGCCTATGACAGCCGATTGCCATGACTGGCCGGCTGTGGGGAGGGAGGGAGGGAAAATATTTAAAGAAACACTCTTTTTTATTAAAAAAAATAAAATAAAACATTTGTATAAACAAAAATAAACATGGGGGAGCGATCAAACCCCACCAACAGAGAGCTCTGTTGGTGGGGAGAAAAGGGGAGGGGGGGGGATCACTTGTTTGCGGTGTTGTGTGGCCCTGCAGCTTGGCCTTAAAGCTGCAGTGACCTATTTTACTAAAAATGGCCTGGTCACTAGGGGGATTTAGCAGTGCGGTCCTCAAGTGGTTAAGATGAATGTGCATAACTCTAACATGAGGCAGGTGCTCTCCATAGTGACTGCATATGTGCTCTCCGAGAAAGAATAGATTTGGCAGTTAAAAAATAGTTTTACCCCTAAAATGTTATGGTACACTAGACATATAGAGTGACCTCCCCATGGCCAAGCTAAGAATAAGCATGGCCCTATACAGCATGCTGAAATTAGGCTGCATGACCATAACTGATTGCTTCTGTTCTTGTTGTAGAGCCTTAAACTCACATCTTGACCCTGAATTACTTCAGGTATTTCTGTAAGCTAAACTTCCTTTTTTGACTGTCTGAAGGGAACTCTCCATATATTGCAACTGACCAGGGAGACCGTGACCCTTCCACAGACTGTCAGCTAAAGGTCAGGCTGGCATTCCACTTTAAGCTTATGAGTCATGAACTATGACAGCATTATATCATGCTTAGCATTCTGGATTTCATCAGTTACTCGTGTCCACCCATCTAAATACATTTAAAGCTGGAGTTTGCAGGTTATAAACTACTTTTTAGATAAAATCTGCTTTAAAACAAATTCATTATCTCAATCCTAAAAAAAAACTTGTCTCTTACAACAAAGTTTCACTGAATAAGAGCTTCCTTTCAGCAGGTGTGGCCATCTCTGGCAAGAATCTAGTGTGTGTATAGTCACCCTGACAAGTAGGGATGATCACAG